>NC_048311.1:32437917-32686513 GCF_013100865.1 Trachemys scripta elegans
ACGCGCGGCCCCGGGAGGGGAGGGAGAGCCCAACGCGCGGCCCCGGGAGGGGAGGGAGAGCCCAACGCGCGGCCCCGGGAGGGGAGGGAGAGCCCCAGGCACGGCCCCGGGAGGGGAGAGAGAGCCCCAGGCGCGGCCCCAGGCGGGGAGAGAGAGCCCCAGGCGCGGCCCCGGGCGGGGAGAGAGAGCCCAACGCGCGGCCCCGGGCGGGGAGAGAGCCCCAGATGTGGCCCTGGGCGGGGAGAGAGAGCCCCAGGCATGGCCCCGGGTGGGGAGAAAGGGCCCTAGGCGCAGTCCCGGGCAGGGAGAGCCCTGTGCAGTGAGAGCTCAGGACAGACAGACAGAGTGTGGTAATGGACGGACCGACATCAATGTACAATCCAACCCTGGGAAGGTCAAACCCCACAGAGCAGCAGGAAACAAACATTTCCCTTTCCCCAGTTCAAAGGTGATGGTAAAAAAAATCCACCTTAAATCTCCTGTCCACACTCAGAACCCCAGGAGAACGGAGCAGGGCTGGGGGGGGGAGGGGTGCTGCTTCCATCTCGCCAGCCGGGCACAGCGCATCAGCCGGGCAGGGGCTGGCGTGGGGCTGTCACAGCCCCCTGCCCCCCGTACGTTGCTGGCTGATGAGTTCCCATCCCAGCACCAGATTGCAGCTGGCTGGGGTATCCTCCCCAGGACTCCTGGATCCTTAGAGGAAAGCCCCAGAACAGCGGGGAGGGTGTGTCCTTCCCACGGCCCGGGGCCTGGCTCCAGCTCTCCCACCGCGTCTGCAGCTGGTTCTCACTGGCTGCTGGATCCACAGTGCAGCTATGCTGGCCCTCGGGGGCTCCTGCAGGGCAGGGGCACGGCCACACCCCCGCGTGGCTACTGACTGCAAAGGGCTGGCCACTGAGTCCTCCCACCACCAGCATGTCTAGGGGCCGCCCGCAAGCGCCGGAACTGCCCCGGGGGGAGCAAGGGGCTGACAGGCTGGGGGACCCGTGCGCTCATGGAAAGAGCACTCGCCAGAGCCAAAGCATCTCCCCTGCGACCCCCCAGCTTTGCCCGTGCCCCTCAACCCTGACCCCCACCCCCTGCTAGCCCAGCCCCAGGCTCCCCCCTACCCACAGCTCTGCAGGTTCCCCTCAACTCCGACCCGCAGCCCCCTGCTAGCCCAGCCCTGGGCTCCCCCCTCCCCACAGCTCTGCCGGTGCCCCTCAACCCTGACCCGCAGCCCTCTGCTAGCCCAGCCCCGGACTCCCCCCTCCCCACAGCTCTGCCGGTGCCCCTCACTCCCGACCCACAGCCCCCTGCTAGCCCGGCCCTGGGCTCCCCCCACTCCAGCTCTGCCGGTGCCCCTCAACCCTGACCCACAGCCCCCTGATTCTCTGTTGCACCAAAGTCACCAGGAATTAGTTGGTTTTTTGATGTGGAGAACGGGGGCTAGACCGAGTCACTTTCCCTTGAGAGAAGAGGCTGGCTTTGAATTCGGGGTGGCTGATGGAGCAGCTCCCAACCCTGCACACACGGTCACAAGCCATCGGCTCCCATGAGTTGGTCTTTATTCAGCACAACTCAAGAGAGGCTTCCCCGGAGCCTCTCCCCGTGTCGAGATCCCCCAGCTCCCCGCCTGCCCCCAAAGCAGAGATCTGAACACACTCCCTGCCCCTGCAATGGAGAAAGTCTCCCCCAGGGGCTGGAGAGAGTCCACAAGTCGGACTGAGCAGCACCCAGTGCCCCGCCCCCCCACGAAACAGCCCCTTTTATCCATCCCTGTGACACCACCGATATCGAGCAGCCCCCACCCCACTCAGCTGATCGCCAGCCCGACTGCTCTGCCCTCGTCCGTGTGTCCCAAGCCTGCCTGCTGCGGAGACGCACGGACAGAGATGCAGAGCCACAGGGGAGGGGCTGCTCCCCAAGCCCCGTTCCCCCCCTCCCAGGCTGTTGCCAGGGGGGGTCCCGGTACAGGCGAGGGGGGCTGGAAGCAGCCAGAGCATGGCCCAGAGAGCGAGAGAGACCCGAGTGAGGGGCGCCCGCTCTGCCCAGCTCGGGCCCTTCTCCATGCTAGGCCTGTAGGCCGCCCAGACGGGCTGAGGGAGCCCAGCAGATGGAAGCCCCTACCCAGGGCCGGATCACAGGAAGTTCAGTCCCATCCGCCGGGCAGCCTCACCCTAGGCAGTGCAGTGACTGAGGAGCGTAGTGGTTGGGACACAGGCTTGGATGTCTCCGCAGATGGGTCTCAGGCTCCCCCGTCAGGCCCCGATGGCGCCATTCCCACCCCATCAGGTCCTTAGCCGGCCGACGTGCCCAGACGAGGGCGAGCCAGGGCCACGCGGGTGAGTGGCCAGAGCCCGGCAGATCCGGGCCATTTGCAGGTGCGTTATCCAGGAGCCGCTTGGGGCCAGCTGCTCCCAGCGCTGGGCAGGGTGGGGGACCCGCTGCCTGATCTCAGCAGCAACCTGCCAGGTTTGTCCTCCCCTTGGAGAGTGCCTGGCCCCGGCCTGGCTGCAGGGCAGCACCCCCCAGTCTGGGGGCCACTCCGTACCCCCCAGGAGCTGCTGCCCGCATGCTCTGACCCTGGGTGAGACCCACCAGCAGCCCTCTCCTCCCACATCTCTGCCATCCCATACCCTGCCATGGCTGGGCCCGGCTCCCGGCAGCGAGGGTGAGTAGCGGGAAGGCTGTGCGGATGGATGGGGAAGCGGCCCCGTGCAGAGGGGCATGGCTGGGCTGGTGATGGCTGCAGGGGGCGAGCTGTTCCCCCTGTCTGCCGTGTGACTGTCCCAGCTGGAAGCAGGGAGCCAGATAGTGCATGGCACCCCCCATGGGCCCTGACCCTCCCTTCCCACAAACCAGCCAGCAAGCCGAGCCCAGCCCACCCGCAGCTCCTCTCCCCGGCAGGGAAAGTGCTTGGGAAGGAGGCGGCCGGCCGGGCGGCCGAGAGCCATGCAGCCCCATGTGCTTCCCATTAGCGACCAACGGGGCCAGCCGGGCGGGGCTCTCTCCTCCTGCCTCAGAGAGCAGGACTTGCTCTGGGGGGCTCCCAGGCTGCCCCGGCCCCTCGCCTGCCAGTCCTTCCCCACCTGAGAGCCGCAAGAAGCACTCAGCCTTGCCCCCGAACTGGCAGGTGCCACCAGCCAAAGCAGCCCAGCCCCTCGCCCATGTCACCCACCCCAAACCCACCGTGCCGCAGAAGGTGGGTCGGGCGCTCAGAGGGGCAGAGAGCAGGAGGGAACCACCAGCAACCCAGAGGAGAGACCCGGGAGGTTGGGTGCCAGGGACAGGGGTGTGGCATGGGGAGCAGTGCCCAGAGGGGCTGATGGTCTCAGGGCAAAGCGGGGTTTGGGGTGGAGGTTGACAGCTCACGACCCCCTGAGGGTCCCAACCCCTGGTTTGAAATCCCCTGGCCTAGAGTATCCTGCAGCACCCTAGACACTGGCAAACCCTATGAGATCTTACAGGAGGCTGGGGGCCCCAGCCAGACCCCAACCACCCCATTGGGTCGGGCTGGCCCCCTGGCGGACGGGCAACGCTGGCTCGAGAGAGGAGCTCGGTCCTTCGCCCGTGCAGCCCTCGGCCTCTGTTCCAGCTGCCATCAGGCCCCCTCCCAGCCCCTCTCCTCATGCAGGGCTGGGCTGACCTTGGGGCTGGGGCTGCGCGTCCCACCCCCCCATCTCAGTCACAGCCTCCACTCTCCGTGTTGTCAATCGCACCCCCCCCATGCACAGGCCCCCCATCGCTCGCCCGGCTCGGGGCTCCTCCCCAACCGCGGCCTGGCCGCCGAGGTCCCTGGAACGGCTCCCTGAGCTGACGCCTGAGGCTGTGTAAAACAGGACAGCCAGCCCCAAGTGCTCTCCTCCCGGGAGAACTGGGCCTCTGTGCCATGGGGCAGCCCCCTTCCAGGATGGGGGCCAGGGTTGGCCCCACCAGCTTCAGGGGCCCGGAGCAAACCCCCTCCCCATCCCGGCACCGCACGTCTCGCTGAGCTGAGGGACAAGGGCCACAAGGACCAGGCAGCCCCAAGCAATCCCCCCTTGTTCGGGGGCCCGGCCACGTTTGAGTGGCACACGTTGAGTGGCGGTGACGCTTGGTTTCGTTAACACGGGCTGGCGTCCCTGCTCGCGCGAGCTAATCTCCTTAAGATGTCAGTCACCATGAACCTCAGTAGCTAAGCCGTGCCCGACCCCGCGCCCAGCCTGGGAACGGCCCAGTGCAGTGGGGAGCCGGGCAGCGCAGGACGCCGGGGGGCAGGAGGGGCAGCAGGGACCCCACCCGGGCTCGGGGTCGCTGGTGAGTCACACCAGGGTCCCCAGGCTGCAGCCAAGCTGGGAGCTCCCCCGTCCAGCTCTCTGGGCTCCTGTCTGCGCAGGATGTTCCCTTTATCCCAGCCCAGGCTGCAGCTCATGGGGGGCCCTCTCCACCCCACCCCCACGCACGGCATACACTGCCCAGCCTCCCCCAAGGCCTGCTAGGGTCCTGGCTACGCAGGCCCGAGCCTGGCCAGCCGCTCTGGGCCACTTGGCTTGGGCACGAGCCACGCCGGAGCCACAGCAGAACTGGAGCAGAACCACCTGGAGCCAGAGCCAAACCAGCATGAGGCAAACCCAGATCCCCTGGGACTGACCGAGCACCCCCCCGGCCCCACACACAGCACAAGCAGAGCGGGCCACAGCCACGCCTGCTGCTCGCAGGCCCTGACTTGGGCAGGGCCGTTTCTGGGGCACGAGGCAGCACCAACGGCCTCCTGCGTCTCCGGAGATTCATGCCCAAGGCCACGAACCTCCCTGAGTCCTCCCCGTGAGACTCCCCCCAGGACACTGGGACTGAGCTCGGGGGCATTTCTGACTCACATGCATGGGGGGCTCTGATCTCGTTTAATTTATCCACAAGTCACCGACCAGGGTCCCACCCCCTCCCCTGCCAGAACTAGCCCCGGATCCAAGATGCTCACTCGCAGAGATGCATTATAATGATTTACTGCAGTGCCATCTCCAGCCCCCCAGTGCAGAAGCACAGAGAGCCCCTTCCCCAGTGAGTTCACAATCGAACCAGGCAGACAAAGGCTGGGAGGGGAAACTGAGGCACCAAGCGGGGGGGTGACTTGTCCATGGTCACCTCAGTGGCAGGGCTGGGAAAGGAACCAGGAGCCGCTCCTCTATGGCGGCCTCATGCCAGCAGAGGAAACCTCCACGCAGCTCGATTCTGGGGGACTGGGCTGCAACGGTGGTGTTAGTTAGTAAGTTTGCACTTGTCTTGGGCTGGCTGTGCACACATTCTCACACGCACACATTCTCACACGCACGTGTAAACACACATGTTCTCACACTCACGTGTACACACGCACATACATGCGTTCTCACACGTTCTCACACATACATGTGTACACACACACATTCTCATGCACACATGTACATACGCACATACACACACGTTCACCCACACGCACGTACACATGCACATACACACGCACACACTCACACGCACACACATGTTCACACACGCACATGTGTACATGCACATGCACACAAATTGACTTCAGAACTTTTTAGAGGAAACACATGAAACTCTGGGTGCAGGAAAGGGTTAAAACAAAACCTTGGGAACCAAGTTTAGACTCATTCTTCTCACCTGCCAAGAATGTGGGGGAGGGGCAGGGGGGCTGGGAAGCCTTGCGGGAGGCTTGGGGGCTTTTCGCTTGGCAGACCCTTGTGAAGCGAACCCGGCAGATCTCAGCACAGTCCCCTCGGGGGGCATCAGTCAACACTGTAAACACGACTGACCAGCACAGCTGAGCCTGGCCCTGAGAAATGGAACAGCACTAAAGGGGCACCGGCAGGGCTGGGGAGCCCAGGTCAGGAGTGAGGGGCACCGGCAGGGCTGGGGAGCCCAGGGCTGGAGTGAGGGGCACCGGCAGGGCTGGGGAGCCCAGGGCTGGCAAAGCAGGGGGCTACGGGTCGGGAGTGAGGGGTACCGGCAGGGCTGTGGCCTGGGGAAGTTTGTACCATGCCTTCCTGCATCCTCCATAGAGTTATCTCCTCCCTTTTGAGAGCACCGAATTCTCACACTCACACAAATGCTCTGGGCGGATGGAAAGTTTCACTCGTCCATTCAGCTGGGCTGGGGCTGCGGGTCAGGACTCGGCATCTCCTCCAAACCCCTTGGCTGGGGAGACCTCGCCCTGGCCGCAGACCCCGGGGGCCACACAGGAAATATGGAGGCAACATCTGTTTTGCGACTAAGCAGGTTTCTGGCCAGTAGCTGAGAGCCTCCAAGTTCCAGTGGCGCGATAGGAGCCAAACCAGCGCTGCCAGGAAAGGACGGGGGCACGGAGCCCAGCTCCGAAATAACCTTCCTCTCCGGGCAGAGCCCGCCCCTGCACTCGTAACTAACCACCCCGGGTCCCCACTTCGTCCCTCATGCCCCCCCCCTCCCGTGCAGGTCAGACCGGGGGCAGCTCCAGCCTCGCTGACCCCCCCCCTTGGCAGCTTTTGCCCCTCCCTCCCGGAGAGCAGTGTCCTGAACAGACCCCCCGGGGAGCAGACACCACATGAGGCCAGCGACCCTGAGGGGAGGTGTTCACAGTGCGGGGCGGCCGGGAAGCAGCCCCCTGCCCCCTTGCTCAGGTGGCTGACAGGGAAAGGGTCACGGCAGTAGAGCACAAGAGCGGGCCAGCCCCCCAGGTGGGAGACCCCAGTGTTTCACTCCCTTCTACAGGCAGGGCAGGCTGGGAGCTGGCTGGGCGCCGGGTGCCCAGACCCACAGGCCTCACTAGCCTCCTGGCCAGCGGGCAAGGCCACAGCCCCTCCTCCACACCAGCTCCTTCGCTGCCCCTGGTTTGGCTCCTATCGCGCCACTGTAGCACCAGCCGGCGCCCATGAGAAACGCAGGCGTTTGGGAGGCCGTCCCCCCGTCATGCATCGCGGTGGAAGAGTTGATTAGTTTCTTATTGATACTGCTTAGCGCAGCCTTTCGCAAACAGCTCCTAAGAGGAGCTGGCATCCCTAACTCCCTGCAACAGGAAAGGGAAACCGAGGCAAAAGGCAGGGAAGGGACTTGCCCAAGGAGGCCTCACCAGCCAGTGGCAGAGCCAGGATTAGGCCCCGGGAATGTCTGGCTCCCAGTCCCATGCGCGGCCTGCAGGCTGACACCTCCCTGCCGGGGACTATCTGGCTGGGTCGCTGCCCCAGAGAAATGCCAGAGCGTGACTCAAACCCCAGCAGGGAAGCCGGGGGAGCAGCCAGGCTGGGGGTGAGTTACTCATTTGTCTATTTCAGGTTTAGAACATTCTGAGCAGGGACAGGGTCCCCGGAGCCGACAGGGAGCAGCCCGTGTTCTCTCCTGTGCCGCCTGCCGGAAGGCTTTGGGTAACGCCAGCCTGTCCGATGCTAGCCAGTGCTCTCAGCCCCTCGCGCTCTGCCCCACCCCAATAAACCCCCCAAATAGTCTACGGCCCCAATCCTGCCCTTCGGTGCTGTGTGCACCCACTGGGATCCCATGCTTGGGTGGGATACTGACGCATCTGGGCACACACGCGTCGATACAAACATACTGATGTGCCTGTGTGCACGCACACACACGGATACGAACGAGATACTGATGTGTGTGAGAACATACGAACATGCACTGGCATATCACTGATGTGTGTGAACGGCGCATTCCTGCTGCTAACGTGTGGGTCTATGCACGTGTGAACACGTGCTAACCTCAGACCAACAGGCATGTGCATATGAACACATGTTGACACAACACTGATTGTTCCCGCATTACTTCTCCCCACCAGGCCCTGTCTCCTTTCCTGATGCCCCAGGCTCTGGATTCCCCGGCAGGAGGCGTTTCCTCGCTAAAACCCACAGCTGACCCACAGCCCCAGCCAGAAGGCAGCGGGAGGAGCAAGGCGCAAACACAAAAGAGAAGAGCCTTAAACTGGCCTGAATGCCAGGTAATTATCTGTAATGGGCTAGAAACACTCCTTGGATCCGTGTACACTGGCCAAATGCCTGCGTTAGATTTCGCCGGGTACATTGCAGAATTCCTCCCAGCCACATCAAGAGTCGTGAAGACAAGGCCCAGCGTGCGGCCTGGCTGTTTCCCCTCCTACCGTAGTAAATCCCACCCCCGGAGAACGCACTCCCACTCCCGTTCACCCCCAAAGCCACTCACCCTGGGGAGCTGGGCTGGCCCCTACCAGCCCCTGTCCTCCTGGAGAGCGTCCGCCCCACGACCCTTCCATCCTGCCCCTTCACCGCGGGGACGGGGGTGAGCCTGGCCTTGATGCTATCCCCTCCCCAGCACCAGCCATGGCGTAGGCCCTGCGCCTCGACCCTCCTCCCATCCTGTCCCTCCTTGCCGTCCATCCCCCGCCTCAGCAACACCTCCCACCTTCTGCCCCCTGCACAGACACAATCCCCTGGTGCCCAGCAGTCCCCCACCTGACTCTAGCGCCCTGTCTGCCCCCAGCCGGAGCAGCTCCCCAGCACCACAGGGGAGGCGGGTGGGGGCGAAGCCGTAACCGCTCCAGGAGGATGGGGAGGGAACGTTGGGGCAGGCTGCTGGCCGGGGTCTCGCCTGGTTCTTCCCAGATCGCCTCAGCTCCCTGCTGCAGGAGCGGGGCCGGCGCCAGCTCGGAGCTGAAGCGTTGGCCGGCTGGAGAAAGGTTCCACAGACGGAGGGGGCTGACTCCTCTTGGCCGGGCGGGCCAGGGCAGGCAGCCCCCAAGTGCTCCCCCTAGTCTTCAGGTCCCCCCGTGGAACTCCCGTGTGCCACCTACCCACAGAACCCATGGCCGCAGGGTGGTTGCTGGCACTGTCCGTGACACTGCCAGCTCTGTCCTACTGTCTCCTTGGGCTCCCTCGTCTGCCCCCAGCTTGTCTCCTGTCCTATATGTAGCGCATCAGCTCGCTGGGGCAGGGACTGACTCCGCTCTGGGTTTGTCCAGCACCTTGCACAGCGGTGTCCTGCTCTGTGCCTGGGGCTCCCGTGCTAATACAGATGCTAGCTCTGGGGTGTGAAGAAGGGACCTACAGAACAGGCAGCCCACGTGGGCCCCACTGTCCTCCTCACAGTTGTCCCCATGCTCAGCGCCCTCGGCTCCGCCGCGATGGGACCCGGCTATGGGGCAGAGATGGAGTCCAGTTGTGTGCACCATCTCCTGCTCCCCAATGCGCCCCTGGACTGAGCAAAGCGGGACAGCTGGGCAGGCACGTCAGGACACAAGGAAGTCGTTAACAACGCCAGAGTTAAATGAGACACAAGGAATCTCTCTCATTGGGCCAATTTCTGCTGGTCAGAGAGACAAGCTCTCCAGGCCCTGGCGAAGCAAGTGAGTCTCTCTCTCACCAACAGCAGTGGGTCCAACAAACACTATTACCTCCCCCCACTTCGTCTCTCTCCTACCCTGGGACCAGCCCAGCTGCACCAACGCTGCATACAGCACCAGAGAGTTAAATGCTCACGCTCCGGTTCCAGCCAATCAGTGCCTGGGGCCGTTCACACCTCCCCGAGCCCTGGTGTCAGGCTCTCTGCAGACTCAGGCAGCCATCGATCGCTGTGTTGCTTGCATTCACTTCGTGGCTTTTCAGGGCCTCTTCGCCATGGCGAGGGCTGGAAATATTTTTCAGACTGAAATTCGGCAGCATCTGGAAGCTCCCAGGGCCCCCACGCTCCTGGCTCCGAGCCGAGAAGCACTGTGTCAGAGACACCTGGGCCGGGGGGTCCCGCCTTAACACACTGCCTCAGGCTTTTAAAGGGGACATAACTGACAGGTCCTGTGCTGGGTGGGCTCTGCACAGGGGGACCTGCATGGAGGGGGCCCTTTAGGACCAGGTCAAGGCCCTGCCGGGGACCGTGCTGCCCTGCCCAGGATGATGGGTGGGCCGGTCCCCGCTCTCTCCGTGCCCAGGCTCAAAGCATGGGACAAGACAAGGGGCGCACAGACACTATTCCTGCAGGAGACTCCAGCTGCGGCGGGGTCCTTCCCTGCAACCCCAGGGCAGCCACTCCACGCTGCTCCCACGCAGGAGTTCGCACTAATGCGAGCAAGGGGCTGCCCCACGTGTAAGGAGCACAGGGAATCTGGAGACAGGGGAGGGAAGGGGGAAGATGAAACGGGACTTTTCCATCTGACTCCCACTATCTCTTTAAATCTGCCAGTGTGACCCCTCATCTGCCCCTGCAATCTGAGCTATGTTATTCCTAGAGTGCCAATCACCAGAGTCTTTACGGTGCCACCCTCACACGCCGGCTACTGATCCTGACTTCCCCGAGGCAGGAGACAGAGGGAGACTTGCGGGCTAGCTGCGAGCCACCTCTCCCCTGGTCGGATACTCGTTTATTTCATTCTTCCACTGCCGGATAGCCAGTCACTGAGTTCTAATCTCGGCTCTAACACTAACTCCCGCAGGGGGCCTCGGTGAGTCACGTCCCTGCTCTGTGCCTCGGTTTCCCCATCTTTCGGGGCTAATACAGCTCATTTCCCACACAAGCAGCTGGCACACCCGGTGATACGCTAAAGAGAAGATGCTCTCACAGGCTGTGCAGCGAACAGAAAGGTTCAGTTTGCTGTTAAAATGCTATAATCTAGAGATCTATTGTTACCAATAAAACACTGGTAGATTACATTGGAAATAGGGAAAAAACAAACAAAGAAAACACAAGTAATTTCCCTTTCCACTGCAAAAGAAACCCCCCGAGAAAGGCAGAGCTGGGGGAGACGCCTGTCACCGAAGGCATGAGCTGGTGTTCCGAGTCGACGCCGTTACATTTTATGGAGACCGTTTTGTTAAAGTTTTGGCCCTGAAAACGTGTGAAAATTGCTCCGGTGAACCCAGCAATCTGTCTGTTCACTTGCAAGCCGTTTAGCAGGTTCCCTAACCAGAACGGAAAGCCGAGGGATGCAAATTAGCACCCAAGTAGCACTGCAACCCCCACCACCGATGTGCAGCCCCCCTCCTTCCCTGGCGGGTCTTCACAAGTTTCAGCAACCTGCCCCTTCCAATCTAATCTTT
Source organism: Trachemys scripta elegans (assembly GCF_013100865.1). NCBI lineage: Eukaryota > Metazoa > Chordata > Testudines > Emydidae > Trachemys > Trachemys scripta. Next base: position 32,448,909 of record NC_048311.1, read on the forward strand.
CCCCATCTTCCTCATCAATCAATTTGTCCCATAAAGCTCCCTGACATGCTGAAATATCGGCTAAACATCCACTCCATCCATTTATGCAAATCGAATAAATCCATCCCGGCTTCTCTAAATATTGATTATGCTTCTTAATTTATAGCAAAATAATAATAATAATAAAACGAAAAGTTGGGAGCGGTACCGGGGGGAGACGGGGGCAGTTTGTGACTGGAAAACAAATGGCAGCTAACATGGAAAAGGTGGAGCTGGCTGTGTGGCAGGGACGGGGGGAGGAGACAATACTGTTCAGTTTTGTCCCCAGCATGGGGCAGTCGCCCCAGTATTTTCACTGGGGCAATGGTGCGAGGAACAACCGAGGCTTGGCCTAGCTCTGAGCATTCAGTGGGAACTGCCTTCCAGACCCTGGATCTCTCCAAACCTCCAGCCCGGAGCAGGCTTGGCGTCAGGACTTGTGGGTTCTACTCCCGGCTCTTGTGTGGCCTCGGGCAGTCACGTCCCCACTCTGTGCCTCAGTTTCCCCACCCAAAGAGGAGGCTAATGGCAAAAACTCCGCCCGTGTCTCCCCCAGATCCATAAAGTGCTCTGAGAGCCACAGCCCAAAGCCCTATAGAAACAAAGCCTTGTGTAAACAATACCAGTGAAAGTTTGTCTGGCCCCAGCAGAGCGTTGGGTGCTGCTCCTCAGACAGAGCGGGCAGGGAGGGCAGAACATGCCACCCGTCAGCCACGGCACAGGGTGCCGGCGGGTGCCCTCCAGTGACCCCGTGTGGCCGGGCCAGAGCGAGCCACCCGCTCAGTCCCCACCGTGGGGCAGGGGGCCTGGCCCAGCCGATTGGGGCCGCCGCTGCCTGCAGAATCCTCTGTGGCTCTGGGAAAGCCACGGCCAGCGCTCTGCCTGCAGGATGCCCCAGCGCCGGGGCCAGGAGCACCTCACCACTGGCTCCAGCAATACACGTGGCACCAAGAGAGGGAACTCGGGAACGGCGCCCACCTTCCCTGCCCATCGGAGCCATCCAGGCACTAGCATCCCGGCTACTGCTCCCCTGGTCCCTTCCCCACTGGAGAGATGCCAGGGGGGCAGCCCTGGGGAATCCGGTGCTTTATTTAGCCACAGGCAGAGGCAAAGCAAGTCTCGGCTCCCCCCATGCACGGCGCCGCCACCACCACCTGCGCAGAAACCCCTCCTCCCTCGGCAGCACAGGGACCAATTAGCACCTCTGCTCCTGGTGTTTCTGTGATCTGGGCACCTGCCCCCTGGGGACAGGGCTGAAGCCGGCAGCTAATTTCACACAGGGGCCATCAAACAGCTGTGGGGTGGGGACCAGGAACACATCCACGCTAGGGGGCCTGAGCGCGCTCCCCCGGCTCCCCTGTGGCTTCCACTCAGAGCGCTGGGTGTTTGTAAAACACGGAGGGTGGACAACGCTCTGCTCCTCTCAAAGCCCAAGATCCTGGTGCCTGGAAATGCAGCATTCTCCCTACTTTACAGGCTGCAACAGCTGTGCCCGGCTCGCCCCTCGGAGTTTTGCAGAGGACTGGACGGATTGTCAGTCCTGTTCCGTGGGGTCAGCTCATGGGAGGTTTGTTCACGTGGGACAGGGTGCATGTCTCCACAAATGCTAACCCTGGTTTCCTACATGAAACTCCAGGAAAGGAAACATACATAGAAAAGGAGATAAGGCGCGCACACAAATAAAGAGAGGCTGTTCTTGCGCCCCTTGCCCCCGGGCATATTTCTACTTGGGCACTTGCCCCTCGGGTGTAGCCATGTTCACACTAATGTGAGAGAGATCCAGGAACACCGAGGAGGGGGAAGAGGACTCCCTCCATCCCCGCCTGCTCTTAGAACCAAACCTTTGGACTGAGAAATACCAGATTGGTCACTCAAAGCTGCTCCCAGGACAGCTCAAGCTCCACTCGGCCCCGGCCCCAGCCAGACACTGAGGGTTTATTTGGAAAGATTCATCCCCCCCAAAATAATAATAACTGGCATCATGAGAAATCAACCATCACCTGATTTATTTTTTTTTAAATAACAATGAAACCCAGTTTGCCTCTCAAGTTAAACCCCAACCCTTTTGCAGTAACTGCTACCTGCCCCATTCAGCAGCGTCCAGGCACGAGACCTAAAACCCACCTTAGTTAGGAATAAGAGCTGGATAACTCCGCCTCAAAGGCCGGAAATGCAAAGAGAACCAACAAACAGCGTAAATAACGACAGTCTTTTCAAGTCCTTCCCTTGTACCAATCTAAAGCGCGATCCCAGAGCCAGCACGTGAATTTCCTTTGTTTTTCCCTTCAGATAATGAGATTTTTAACCTGATGCTGCCCCTTTAAATATTTGGCAAATAGGAAATAAGTGTAATATAATTTCTTCAGTGTTATAATTTAAGATTAATCCATATTGTTATGGCACTAAATAAATGCTGTAATATTGAAATGCAGTTCAAATTAGCTTGACAGAGTGCCAGACGTACAATTAAAATGTTATCCAATGGGTAATCACAAGCTAGTTTCTACGTTGTAAGTGCCACTTGCAATCTGTCGCCTTTTGACTGAGAGAGAGAACGGAGGAGCGGTTCTGATCAGCGCCACTTCACGTCCCAATGCTTAAAAAGCCAGACAAACACAACCACCAGAGCAAACTCCCCCTGCCAAGTTCAGCTCCCCCACCATCACACTGGTACCACTCGGAACGCGCTCCAGCCCCAGCACAAAGGTGCCCGTGGGAAGCAACAAGATACAAGCTGCTGGGGATGTGGGTCTAGACTGGTCACACCCCTCTCCCCTCCTGTGACCGCAATCACAGCACCAGTGATCCCATTAGCCTGGGACTTGGCAGACTCGGGTTCAGATCCCTGCTCTGCCAGAGTGCCAATGGGACCATAATCGCTACGTTCTCCGGCCTTGCTGCATGGGGAGGAGCTGTGCTGGATGGAGAGTGGCTGCCCCCCAGGGGTAGGTGCACCCAGGGAGTGGGGCAGATGCCCAGCTCTTCCCTGGCTGCAAGGGAGTGCAGGGAGACTGGGCGCCTGCTCCCTGCTGGGACAGACAGCACCCCTGGCCGGCTGGAATCAGGGCAGCTAAGGGATCTCTTGGGTGCTGCCTCTACTAGCCCCCGGGCTACTCACAACACCAGGTGCTACTTGAATACAGTCATCGCAGCCAATAAACCCTGGGAACTGAGTCCGATCCCAGCCCACCTGGAGCTTCTTGGGCACCTGGCCCCGTATGCGAATCTTCCATTGCTGCTTTGGCCCCGGGCCCCGCTTCTCCTGCCTGACCCCTTGTGTCACCATTCGCCCCGCACGTGGGGGGGGAGGGCAAATGCTGCGGTTCTGAGCTGATCGGTTTCACACCCACTTTGGCCAGGTGCGAAGGAGAGTGGGGGCAGAGGGGCCGGATGGGGAGAATCACACTGGAGCGTCTGGCATCCAAACCGGGGCCGGGAAATCGCTCCTGACAGCCTGCTTTGCTCCCTGCGTTTCTGCAACACAAGCAGGAGGCTCCGAGCGAGGCTGCGTGCTGCCACCCGGGGTAAATCCAAAGGGCCTCTGCCGACGAGCTGCTGTCTGTAGGGCTGAGAACCAGCCCCTGGAATTGCTCCATTCAGTTCTCAGGAAGTGTTTCAAATACATAAAATCCCCACCAAGGGCGAGAAGTCAGAGCGGGCCCAGAGCAAAGCAACAACCAAAAAATTACCAAACCAGAGCGTAAGCAATAAAGCACAATTTATCGGTAGGCCAGCTCTAAGCCCCGCTAACATAAATATTGGTTTTACTCGGTGAATCCCACTCAGCTTCAAGAGGAGAGCTTCTTCACCCTGCTAGTTGATGACGTATTCCTGAATTTCTCAGTTACCCTAGAAATAAATAAAACAGCTGGGTTTCGATCCAGGCCATACACACGTGCTGGGATTTGGCTAAGTCTGGTTGCTTCCAAAAGGGGGCTCTGATAACGGTGCGGCTCAGCTCGCATGGGGCGCGGTCTGATGCCCGCTGACGTCCGGCTGTCCATCGCAGAGGACGCTGGAAGAGGTGCGCGTGGTACTTTTTATCTGTAGTCTCAAAGGAAGCTGAGTTTCCTCAGCCTCACTTTAGAGATGGGGAAACGGCGACTCTGAGAGAGGAAGTGACTTGACTATGGTCACACAGCAGGGCATTGGCAGAGCTGCGAATAAGAACACAGGTCTCCTGGCTGCACTGCACCTCCCACTAGCTGGGCCTGTCCCTGGAGCTGCCGGCTCTCCACTGCAGAGGCCTCAGCTCTTTGCGGGAGGGGCGTTGGCCTGGTCTGTGGAAAGAGTCTTTGTTTATCGAGCCAGCTCCCCGTGGTGTTTCCCTCCCGGCTGCCCCGGGAGATTTGTTCTTTTACACAGCTGTGGTCCTGCCTCAGCCAGAGTGCTGCGCCCCGACTCCCTGCCAGCGGGGGCGAAGTCACCAGCGAGGGTACGGGCTGCCCAGCCCAGCCTGTAGAGAGCATACAGCAGGCCTGCCACACCGCAGCATGGGGACAGGCAGGGTCCCTGCAGGTCAGAGGGACCCCAAATCGCTCTGCCCAGGGAAGGGATTGGGGAGCTAGCCGGGAAAGGGGCCACAGGCTCTGGGCATCTCAGCTGCATGGAGGGAGGGAGGGATCTGTCCCCTGCTAGCCCCCTGCACCCACCTTCCCAGGCATGGAGGAGGAGGCCTTAAGGGGGAACACCTGATCCCAGTGAAGTCAAAGGCCCACTGGCCTCGAAGCAGTAACACCGCCAAGCTGCACCTGGGTTCAGTGCATTTCCCCTCAGTGGTTTCTCGCTCAGGCCCGTGAGTGACGGGCCCTGCCTGGGCCCCAACAGCTGCTTCTCCCTTGGAACTCCTGCTGGCTCGTGAGGGGGGGGCTACACCTCAGATGGGCTCCCCGGCCTCCCCCAGTGTCGCCCCCATGCCCCCTGGCCTGGGAGAGACGGTCCCACAGCCAGCAGCCGAACTAACACAAGGCCCAGACCCCACCTCCGGGCACTGAGGCAGGTTAAGAAATCTGGGCGCAAGGAGAGACCAGCCAGGAGCTCAGATGTGTCCCCAAAACTTGGGACAAGCTGCTTTGGTCCAACCCATGGGCCGGATGTCTCCCCAGGGCCGTTTGTGGGACCCCCCTGCCTCCAGTCCCAGCCTGAGGGACCAAAAGGGCTTGGGAGGGCAAGAGGTGGGCTAAGCCCCCAGGCAGGGAAGAGCGGGGGTGGGGAGAGACGGGAGGTTCCCACCCTTGGTTGGATGAGCTGTGACAGGGAGAATCGGTCTGAGGCCCCAGAAGGGAAGGGGAAATCGGGGTTTGAGCTCCTGGGATCGGCTCTTCTCCAGTCCAGAGGAATTCCCACGTCCCAGCCTGGGAGTACAGGGCAGCAGGGAGCGGAGTTTGCAACTCTGGGCCCATCGGTTTTGTTGTATTTTACAGAGTGGATGAAGAAGGAACCAGCCCAACGGTCCCATGCGTGGAGGATGGTGTATTCGCACACACGCACTGAACGCGGGAGTGGCGCTCTCCCTTCGAAGCCCATGTGAATCTTTGCAGCGTCACCTAGTAGCCAAATCCTGCTAGTTTAATGCTTTGCTGTAATTACCAGACTTGCTGTCCCTTTCCGTAGCCATCAGCGCACGGCCCCGGCCTTCGGAGACGCTACCACTGCTGCCAGCCTCCCTTCTGCTGGATGGGGAGATCAGGCCAGCGCAGAGCTCGCACGCAGAGCTCGCACGCAGGTTTGCTGTCAAACGCCCTGTGTGTTTCACGCTCTGTTTAGGCTGGGATGCAGCTTGCTGACTTGTCTCTGTTGACTCCCCGAGCCTCCGTAAGGGCAGCAGTACCCCGAGGAGAACATGAGATGCACTGCAGGGCAGAGAGCCCCACATTCATAACCCTGGTATTACTGGCCTTGCTGCTGGCTGGAGGTACCTTGCTCAGCTCCCAGCAGCACCTGGGTAACGCATTCCCAAACGGGTCTGGACGCCGCAATCTCGGCATTCCTGTGCCCTACACATCAGCTCTGCACGGGGAGTTCTGTCTGAGGTAGGCCACCTGCCTGCCCAGAGACCTCACAAGATACTGGCAGGGCTGCTTCGGGGAGGGGGCTTGGGGCGACTCCCCTGCCAGTGATGGAGCCAACGCCTCCCTCCATATCTGACTAGGGAGGAGTTGGACCAGGGCTCGCAAACCCGCCTTGGAAGAGCCCGGGTTTAAAAACGCTTTCTAATCCCAAGGTTTGTAACGAGGTTTCCTGGGATTCCGCGCGCTGCTCTCGCTCGCACGTTCTGTCCGTGCAGTGCGCTCCACGGGACTTTCCAAAACCATCTATCAGCATTTACAGAAAGTGCATTTAACACAAGTTCGTTTGCCCAGCCCAGCCCTGGCTCCATTCTGAAACTGCCTGTTTAAACTCCGGAGCTCACAGCAACAGATTCCCCTTCCCTTACATGCACCCCTGGGACACCGGGTTGGTCAGGTGAAGGGGACATTTGTTCAGATCTTGGGGGCTCAGCACCATGGGGTCCCTGGGAACAGAGATCAGTGACTTGCACGGTACATTTTTCTTCCCCTAATATACACTTCCCCCCAGGATCTCTCTCTCTCTCTCATGCCCAGACACACACAATCACTCACAGGATCTCCCTCTGACATCACCGGCAGCTGGAATATTTATGTCTCTTTCACCATGATGAATAACAAATTTATACACACAAAAAAAAAATCCCCCAGTACATCAAAGAGATTCACATCCCTGAAACCGGAATCCAATTCCATGTTACAGCGTGGCCGCTCTGGCACCCCGGTGTCAAGCATTCATTTCCATATTTTGGGGCAATCATAACAGTATTTATTAGAGACACTTAGTGTCTACAGGTGAGATCAAAAAATGTGCCGTTCAGTTGGTCTAGCGCCGGCCTATCTGTCTCTCCACAGACATGCACACACGAGTGTCTCTGCCCAGATCCAAATAATAACTAATGAACAGATGAAACCACTCAAGTGTAATTCCACAAGATTTTGGTTTCTTAGTATTCTGCTTTTTTTCTCCCTGACACATGTGCATTTACCTCCCGCCTCCCCTCCTCAGTAATCTTCAGCAGGAGTGTCACTAATAAGGAGTAGACAAGTTAATCTCAAAATCTGTTTTAACTTTGACACCTACTTTTTAAAATGCAATGCATGTTCCAGAGAGGCTGGGCTGGCAAGCCACAGTGAAACACAGGCGATACGGAGCGGAGGAAGAAAAAGCTCCTTTTAGGATGATGGATCGCTAACTGATCCCTGCAGCTTCACATCCTCACGCTTGCCCAGGCTCTGCCTGGAAAAGATGGAAGGCTATCGTCTTCCACCACGCCCAACCGGTGTGACTGGGGCTGGATGTATACACGCCCCCTCCCCCCATCCACACACACACTTTAAATGAGTCAGATTTAATCTTAAAGTAATTAAAAGACAGTTGCGAGGTGGTTTGCCTCCAGATCCATTCTTCATTCTTGCTCCCACCCAGCATTGTTTTTGTTGCTTCTCTCACGCTCGGTGGATTGCTGCTGAAGACACACACAGCTGCACATGTATGTGTGCGTGCGACCAAGGGCTCCTGGATCCCAATTCACCAGCCTCCGGTGACGTGGATTCGGCTGCTTTCAAGGTCTTAGGAAATTAGAGAAACAATCTCCAGTCCGTTTAAAAAAGAAAACACAGCCCCACCTGTTTCTGACCCATCCCTTTCTCGGGAACGCCGGAATAAAAAAATTAAGTGTTCGGACCGATCCCAGCCTGGAATTTAATCCACCGAGACAGCTGCAGCGAGAACAAACTGGAGCAGGAGATGCTGGTAACTTGGGCCCTGAGGGCTCGTATCTGACACACGATGGGGCCTGATTGAAAACCAGAAATCACCAGGATCACGTCACAGCGGTGCTCCGGGGCTCCCTCAGCTACCCAGCAATGTTTGGCTTCGGCAAAACTCCTGCTCCTGCCTTATGTAAAATCCCTTCCAGGCTGCTGCTCGCAGGGTACAGTATTATTATATATTACAACAAATAGAGAGCTTTGGTGCAGTGACAAATAGCACTACATGAGCTAACCTATATATTAGCCTATAAAAATGTCACAAGGGCAAAAATGTAGACTCCGTGTAAAGTATCGAGTTCACAGAACCTCTTTGTCGAAGTTTTCCACTTCTTCTTTCCCTTCTTTCATTTATTTGTGGGCATTTCCACCGTGGTGCCTGAGCACTACGTGAGATTCAAGGTCCCAGGCCAACATCCACCCTCTGCTAGACCAGTGTGAAGTTGCAGTAAGTCTGCAGATTTTGAACCAGGATAACTTTGATGAGGCTAGTTTGCTACTAAGGCAGGACTCTTTCCTGTCTCATGATGGGGTCTGGCAGGCTTTTCATATTGATTCAGCGATAATCTTTCAGTTCCTTCGTAGAATTTTAATTGTGGAACAAAGTGACTTTTATAGAAAATCTGTTCTATATTACAGGGTATGTTCCATGAGGGATTTTCAGTGACTTTAATAGGAGTTAGGCAGGAAAATTAAAATATGCCCCGATAGGTTCCAAAGGACAAAATCTATTCTGTTCTGTTTGTTTCCCTCTATAATTGCATCAGAAATAAGAAATGTCAAGCATCCAAACTCTGACGTAGCAGAAGTCACCCAGGCAACTTCCCAGAACACAATGCTGCGCTTATAACGCATAAATACTACTTTGCTCTTGTTTAGTAACTTGCATTGGAGAATTTCTGCGCCCTTTACAAAGGTGGGTAAGTGGTCTCCATATTGTACAGATGAAGAAACTGAGGCCAGAAAAAGACTCAGAGAGCAAGGAAGTGAGAAAGCTGGAAATGGAGCCAGGGGGTCACGATTCCCAGTTCTGTGCGCCAGCGCTGGAGAACATTCTCTGACATATTCATTTGCATGATCTTTGCGCCAAAACCAGATGCAAAGCGAAGCATTTGGCTGTTCTAACTGCCCAACTTTGAATGATGGGTTTAATAAAACCAAACCTTTGTATCTTAGATTCTGCACATCCTCCAAGTGACCCACAACCTTGGAGCCAGCCATCTGCAAGGTATTCTGGGATGTGTAGTCCCACGCTTAAAGGGGCAGCAGGGGAGGGAGCCATGTTACAGACAGACAACCCTGTGAATTGCACTTTGGATAACCCTGACTGAGAGGCAGCCGGTACCAAAGCAAAGGAAAAATCAGATGAGGGCAAGACATTGGGTCCTCTCCTCAACGTGTGTAAGTCCGGGCAGCTTCCCTGACTTCAGGGGAGTTCGCTGATTGGCACCAGTTGGGGATCCGGCCCGACCTTGTAATTACCGTTCTGCGCTTGTCTTTCCACCTTTTCGGTTTACTGCAGCCAACCCACTACATTGTTTGGTTATTTATCGGGAAGAGTAATTATTAATCATGGTTCATTACCGTTCGCCACGTTTCCAAAGCACGCAGCGCCAGGCCACGGAACAGCAGCGAGAAAAGAATGAAATTAGGTTAACAGCTCAAGAAGTAAACGGACGGTATTCTAAAAGAGCTGCGATGTCTCTTTCCTGCAACCAACTCTCTCCCCTCCAAATTACAGACCCGGCCACAACTAGCTGGAGCGGTTACACCCAGCTTTCCCGAGATCACATTTGGTGGCTCCATTATCCTTAATATGTTTCTATTTTGAAGGCTCTCTGCTGGCACCAGCTACAAGAGGAGTGTGTCCTAAAGCAGGAGGGGGGGGAGAGGTTGCTCTCAGACGTCCCCAATTTGAAGGGAGGTGAGAGGGCTCTTTTGTGGGTATCAAGCAGAGGAGTGGAGGGTATTCAGAGGAGCTCTGTCTTCCCATTATTTATGCTCACAGCCTGCACTAATGACATAGGTAACTTGACAGCATACATCCTATCTGCCTGCTGGAGTGCATCTTGATTGTTCAAACATACTCTTAAAGGTGTCCAATCATTTATCAAATTTAAATGACCGTGTTGCGTTCCAAAGGCCCGGAGCATCCAAATTGCATCCTCGCTTCCTAGCAGCCCCTTCCCAAAACCCCACCACTCCACGGGCCAGCGAACAGGAACTGTTTGCAGGGCAAGTCTCCTTGTCCTGCCTATGCCCAGAAATATGGCATTTCATGATTCTGCCTTTTTTCATTCTCTGCCGTGTCACAAACTCCAATACAAATCTACTAATCCAGCAGGAAATGATGGACTCCAGAAGCCCAACCAATTAAATTTAGACTCATGAAAAGCTCGGTGGCTAGTAAATTATAATTTTTATTAGCTTGAACAATGTTCCCGTAAGAGAAAGTGGAGACTCTCCCATGAATGGCTCTTGTATAATTTATTTAACTTCATGGGCCTTGCCAAAGCCCGGAATATTTTTAGATCTTTCTGTTGTTGGGTTTTTTTTTTTTGTTTTTTTTTTAAAGTGAGTTTCTGGAGGGGTATTTTTAGACTCATACATGTTATTTTAACAGACTTCTTTGCATTTGGACTTCCATATGTCGCACAGCCTCTCCTACCAGGCTGGGCAGGTTTCTAAGAATTGCTGGAGTCAATTTCTTCGGATGCGCTATTTGCACCAAGGCTCTGCCTGCCACTAAATTAGCATCACCCAGCGTGGATAGTCCTATAGAAAAATTCCACTTCTTATAGGAATAATTAGACATGATGGTGTAGCAATTCCCAGTGGAAAAATGCACATTCCAAAACTGAGCTTTAATTTCCCAGTGTGTGTGTTAACCGCAGCTGCCTTGCATAACAATGTATATCTTCCAGTTCTTGTGCAAAAGATCAGCCCTGGCAGTTCCTAGCTGTTAGCTGTGCATTGCCTTTGATGTCTCATGCTACTTGTCATTTATAAGTAAAGATGGTTAGAGTCTTTAGAACATGTCTTTGAACAGTAACTCTTTTAGCACCTATTTAATGCTGGTAACTGTGTTGCAAAAACACTCACTGGTGTCATGCAGTTAATGAGGTATTTACTAAAATGTATTTTCTTTTAAAAAAAGAAGAACACTAAAGGCAGTGGGGGGAAACCCCTTTACGGGGTTTGTCTCACCAGGAAATTACTGGATTTAATGATAACTAAATCTATATGACGATCTATTCTTCCTCGCAAGTTTCGGGGCTTGGACGGTGGTGGAGTAAAAGATGGAAGGACTCCACCAGAAATTCTCGGCTTGCAGTCCTTTATGGTCCCTGCTAGAGACGGCTGCCATTCCTGATTACTATTAATCTTTATTAATTAGTATGATGATTATATTTGTGTTTCTAGCTGCAGCAGTTCACAGATTATTTCTTATTGTCATTTCCATTCAAGCTAAAACGTTGAAGCATGCAGCTACCTTGGAGGGGCGGCAGGGGAGAGAGAGACAATGTTTATATTTGGAGGTTTCCCTAAAAGATAAAAATGTCTCTCGTACTGAATAAGAGTCTACAGCAATGTTGAAATTTCAGCAGCTTGAGGCAGCAGGACTGCTAAATAACCCTGCTCCTCTCTCTCTCTCTCTCTCTCTCAACTTTCACAGCTTTGACTTTGGACCATCTGCATTAGAGACAAAAAAATCTACCACTGCACTAAAAATAACGCTACAAAACATTTTAATTGCACCTTTTGTGACAAGGTTACTATAACAGCACTTTACCATAAAATTTCTACAGCAGGATTATAAAACTATCAGCACTCCGTTTTAAGAAAAACAATTTGTGAAACATTAAAAGCTAACTTCAAAATCAAGGTCTTTGCCGCTGACTAAAAAAAAAATAAAAAAGTACAGTTTGAGGGGGGAGAGGGAAGCTTTCCGTGGGGAGAGAATTCCACAGCAACGGGAGTGTTACAATAAATGCTCGATCCACTATGTATGCCGTCTGGAATTCTGCCTGACTAGAAGAATGACTGGACATAAAAACAAAGCTCATTCTGAACCGTGCTCTTCTTATTAGAACCAATATACCCCCAATGGATCTGTCTCATTTGGGGGCCTTCCCGAGCCGTACATTTCAATGTTTAGCCAAATCTCCACCTGAAAATTGAAGGAGTCAAAACAATTCCTCCAGGACAGTTTTTGCTCGTCGTCTTTCCTGAGACACCCCGTGTGTGTGTGTGTTTAAAAGCTGAGAGCAGGGGGTTAAGAGACATTAATAACCTTTTCCAGATTAAAAAAAAAAAATTGGCAAAGCTCCATCCAGTCTAGTCGGTATATTCCTACCCAATGGCCTCTGGTCCTTGTAAGGTCGTTCCCTGTATTATAATTAAATACTCAGTGTCAAGATACCATCAATAATTTATTCTACAGGAATCACCAATTTGCTTACCTGCAAATTTTCTCATCTCCCCCGAATTCCCCAATGAGACTTAAACATGACGCTGAGGACTTTAGAAAGGGGGTTTCTCTGAGCTACACGAGGGACTATGTGCTTCATCCAGGGAAGACGACATGGAGCTTTGGACCAAACCTTCTCTGAAGCGGGATGGGGCACAGTCTGAATTCGGGGCACTAACCCAGGAGTACAGAAGAAACCAGATTTAACCACAAATCTCACTATTTGCCCTGTTTGTCCAGTTTTATATTTTAAAATAAACCTCGGTGTCGTTTAGGAGCAACCGTTTCTGAAAGGCTGAGCTGCAATTAACATATTGCAATTTACAAAAAAAAAGGAAGGGGAAGGGAAGAAAGAGTCGGAGGAAATACACATTTCATCCAGGGAAAATTCTGCAAATATATGATGTCATTATTTAAAATGCAGCACATTTCAGAATAAGTACGTCTCGATCCTTGCGTTTGTTAGTGGCACTTTTTTTCATCTCATCATGCTAAAAGCCCATTAGTAATTATGCAATTTTTGTGTGTCATTTTTTTCTTTTTAGGAAATTTACAGTCGTCTTTTGACTGCACTCCCAGATGACAATTCTCCATTCTAGTCCATCTCATGCCGTCCTTTTTAATCCACACACTAATTGTAATCCCATTAAAGCAGATATAATTTTATTAGTATTCACAGTTCATCAAGCTAGCAATAATAACTCTTACTGCGGAGGTTTTTTTAAACTGCAAAACATTTACTCTGATGTTTAAAGCAAACTGTAAACAAACCGAGCCAGCTATGTGCTTGTGCAAGACTAGCATGACATCCATACATCCATAAATATATCTCATACATATACACAATGCACACACAGCTTCCCACAGCCGTTCTTTCTTGACATTAAAAAACAGCTAACAGATTTCAAACCCAGCAGTCTGTGCACAAAAACTTTGAGGACAAAAATATATTCACTTGTGGGTTAATACGGAGGAAATAAGATTTCTAACTCCAATCTTTCATTTTGCACACAGCAGAAGCTCACTTTAAAATCCAGTCCCACAGTGGATCAACCCTTTGGAAATCCGAGGAGCCCACAGTACTCAGAAGCAAAGGCAAAATGTGAGGGCTGAAGCCTCCCTTCCATTTTCCCTTCCTCCTTTCTCAGGCAACTTTCCCACCGAGTGAGGCCTGAGAACACCACTACAATGGGGATTGACCCGCGCCCTTTCGCTATCCACCAGTACTGAAGACAATGAATATACACCTTACCTCCCCAGAAACCCTGAGCTGCTCATGCATATAATTGACCGGTTGATGGTTTTGATTGTGTTTTGTTTAATACTAAGCATGTAGCTAGTTGGTACCTGGTAGATTCCCCCTCACTCCTCTCCGGCTGCAGGCGGCTCTGAAGCATTAGTTGATTAAAAGGGCACTGCAGATGATCTCCCAAGACCCTAGTGCATCGAACTGGGTCTATTTTCCTTGCCACACGTTGTCTGCCTTTAGCAGGATACCGGAGGCACTTGTTAAAGCTATTGCATGCCCTGCAAACCCATTCGCACCCTGACACTTCGGGGCTTGATATAGAAACCGGATTTTCTAGCCCTACACCACCAGCCCTATTAACACACCACTGCCCCTAATCTGCAAGGCCCCAACCAGTCCCCGGCTCCCTTCCACCGAGCAGTATTTTTGTTCAGCCCCTCCAAAGGCCGCCCGGTTCCCCGCCCCGACTTTCTCCGGGCGGTCAGGGCCGCGAAGGCTTTTCGCTGGGGGTTATTCTCCTTCGGCTGCGGCACGAAGGGGACGAACCGCCTCTCGCCTCCACCAGCGGCGGCGAAGATCAGCTCCCGCTCGGGAAAGCCGGCCAGCTCAAGCCCCCCGTGGAACCGGGGCAGCCCCGCGCGGAGATGCGCTCTCCCTCCAGCGGCCCGGGGACCCGAGCCTGGCTGCGGGGGACGCCACTGACCTGTGTGCGCCGCCATGGAGATGGGCGCGGGGAAGAACTTGCCCGGCTGGAAGTGGCCCGGGTGCTGCACGGGGCTGTGGCCAGACGCGGCCAGGCGGCCGGCGCTGCTGCGGTGACCCACGCTGCCGCGCTCGGCGAGGAGGTGAGGCGGGGGCGCGAACTCGCGGCCGTCCATGCCGGGGCCCGCGGCACGCAGCCCGGCGGGCGGGCGGCGGCGGCTCCTCAGCGAGGCAGCGCTCCTCCTTCAGGGCTCCGGCGGGCTCGGGCCCCGCGTCTGCTCCTGGCGTCCCGGCTCATCCTCTGCAGAGGGGAGAGAGAGCGGGTGAAACCGGCTGCAGCCCACCTGGGGGCCGGGAGAAATCCGCGGCCCTGCTCCGGGCTGGTCACCGAGCCGCTGCGCTGATGGGGGCACGGGAGGGTTTTAAAAATACAGAACCCGCGCAGGCCCCCTCCGCGCAGCCTCTCCCCCCACCCCGCAAGGCAGAGCTACATTTCATCCAAAACGTGAATTGCATCTGCGAGGGAGAGACAACCCCCCACCCCCGACCAGGCCTTTGGGGGCTGGGTTTTTAACAAAATTCTCCCCCCGTTTCTGGGAAAAGGTGTTTCTCGGCGCTCCTGCCTCCATGGCCAAGCCAGCGCCAGCTCTGCGCGGGGCCGATCCGGGGGCGCAGGCAGCGCTTCTCCCGAACTCTGCCTGGGGGGGGGGTCAGTTCCCTGCCGCAGGAGCCGGGCCTGCGCCCCCCACCCACCGATCCGGGCTCCCACCAGAGAGAGAAGTTGCGCTATTGTCTCCAGCGGCTCCCCGGGAAAGCCGGTGCAAGAGGCAGAATCGGTGACGCTGGCCCCGAAATAAATCTCTCCCTCCGGCCACCTCGGTGGCAAACCCCGCATGCGGCGGGCACGGCCCGGGCTTTAAATTCTTCTAGACACGGTTCCCAGCCCAAACAGTTATGTAAGGTGCTTCCCGGGCATTCACTGCGTTTGCACACAAGGCTGGTTGGCTCGGGCCCAGCGCCTGTAACATTAGGCCAAAAGGGGGTGGGGGTCTTGCTTCATAAATGTGGTGGGGGGGAGGAAGCAAAGGACAAGGTAGCATCTAAGAATTTCCCCTAGCTCCCGACTCCAGCCTTGGGCGCGCGTGGATACATAAATACAAACAAAGCCCCAGCACAACCGGGACAATTCTGCTCCTGCCCCACAATTCCTTCCCGTTCACAGTCCAGCCCCCCCACCCCAGGCCAGGGCTCCCAGACACTCGGGTTTTGCATATCTAATCTTCTCCTTCCATCTGTATTGTTTTAACGTTTCATCTCACCTCCAGCCCAAGGAGAGAGGAGACTCCTAGAGTCACTACCCTGAATTGTTAACATTACAGGGGGGAGAAAGTATATTTTTTTAACCCGGATCATAACAACCAAGCAATTAAGATGTTTTTCATTTAGCGAATACCATTTGCAATTGCTATATTTAATGCTTCCAGTCCTACAGTGTCTTATTTGCAGACTATTTTGTGTTTGATTTAATCTATAACCGAAAACACAATGTATTAAGTGAATACATATTTGCACAGCTGATAAGTATTTTATATATATATTTAGATGGGGTGCTTTTGCATTGTAAATAAATTGGAAGTAACACAATGAGCTCTCTGTGGCTTACAACTTAATACAAAGGAAGGTGGGTTTTTTTCTCCCCCTATTGAGATCATAATCTATCTCTTTTAGCCTAACGAATATTTCCTACTTTGCAATTACAGGGAATTATTGGAAGGATCCTTCGCTTTGCAAGAATCTTACGGAAGGGGTTTTTTTCTCAGCAGTCAGCCGAAATCACCTAAAAAGCAGCGGAAATGGGTCTGGGAGAGACTATAGGAAAACACCCACTTCAAAGCAATATACAGATATGAAATTCACAGGGGGAAAAATTGAAGCCTGCAAGACAACGCTCCGTTCGCAGTTTCAGCAGCCTGGCGGGGGGAATGGTTTCACATAGCAACGCGGAGGGGAAAGGTTGTTTTGCAGAGGGAAAGATTCCCACTCTCTGATTCATCTCGGGTTCAGATTTTTTAGAAATGAATACAAGGCTCGCAATCCGGCCAGGGCCTGGGGGAACAGGAAAAGTCCCGGGATCAGTTACAGGAGGGGGGGCCGGACACCCCGCCCCGCAGGCCGCACCCGGCTTTGTTTGCACAATGGAATTATTAATGATGATGATGATGATTTGCCAGGATCGTGTCCTGTTTGCAGGCCAGGGTGGAGCAGGCGGCGGCGAAGGGCTGGGGGCCGAGGGGGTCACACGCCTCTGTTCCCAGCCGCTGTGCTTCTGCCGGAGACCGGCGGGGTTTCGGCAAATTCCGCCCCCCAATCTCCAAACCCCATTCATCAAATCCCCTCCCGCACCCCACCCCAAAATCTCTCCTTGCGCCGGTCTCCCTGCAGCCAGCCAAGGGCAGGCGGGCCGGGGCGGCTCCGAGCCCGCCGCGGCTGGAACAATGCGCGGAAAGCGCTTAAAAAGAAACCGCGGGGAGAAGGTGGGAGCAAATATTCCACCGCAAGCGGCCCTGAGCTCCGACCCGGCCCAGTCCGTGCAGCCGCCCTCCCGCACCGCGCCAAGGCAGCGGGCTCTCCGGAGCCCGCACCCGGGATCGGCTCCCCGGCCTCCTCCCCGCCGCTCCGCTCGCCATCCGAGCGACTGCCCCAGCCCCGCCGCGATCGCTCTCCGCCGGCAGCCGCTGGGGAGCTGCGGGGATCGGCCTCGCGGCAGGCCCAGCGAGAGCCGGGCTTGGGGCCGGCTGGCCGCGGGTTTTCCTCCCCACCCCGAGGCTTTCGAGCTTTGCAAACCCCTTTTTGCACCGAGAGGGAAAACGCGCCACCAGCCCCGGCTCCTCGGACAAGGGGCGCAGCCTGGAGCCGTGCATCCCTCGATGGTGCATTTGTCTTAACAAAAACCTCCCGCGGGCCCCAGCCGCTCGCGTTTCCAAATGAAAATTAAACAAACAAACAAACAGCCGCTTCCCGGTTCGAGGAGACACCCCAGGACCCGGGGAAGAGAGGAGACACACAACAACCGCCACGGCCAGCGACCGCAGGCAGATCTGCAACGAGCCGGCCTCCCTGCGACCAACAACAAAACCTACCGAGCCCGAAGGTTTAAAAAAAGCCGGATTTTCTCCCCAGTATCCCCAACTCAATCTTCATTTAAAATCTACCAATTTACATGCAAAGTCCGTGTGACCATAAAAAACAAAAATCAACAGCTTCAAGTTGCACCTTCCCGCAAACCTAATTTTGTTTCGGGTTGGGGTTTTTTTCCTTTGGATTTTTTTTCCCAGTTCAGATTTGTCCTCTATTCAAATGTAACAAATGCGCTGGGGGAGGAAGAAAGGACTCCGCGGCGCTCGATGCAAAGCTAAACCTCTTCTCCAACCACCTATTATTTATTTTTTAAAACAGAAAGGGTGCAAATTTGCATCCATTGCCTTTTTTAAAGTGCTACAATGGCTCTGTTTGTTTTTCCTTGCAAAGCACCATTCATGGCTGCATTTTAAAAACCTTAGAATTGCATTAGGAAATTTGCAAACAATTGTGTTTTTGTTGGTGCTACCCGGCGCTAGGTACAAATTTCCAGGGGTATAGAGAGCAATTTACTGTAACCATTAAAAAAAAAATGCCCTGTAGCATTTCTTTTCATTGGAGGTGCTAAGTGTAGCGTATTCCAACATGTCTTTTTTTAGTAGTATTATTATTTTCAATTGATATGTGTTATAAACAGTTCCAAGCAAAACACTGCTATTAATTTTTTTTACAGATGTAACATCACACAGAACTACAGAATGTTCTCAAAAGGAAAAGAATAGCGACATGGTATTTTCAACCACCAAAAGTTCTCACTATGCAAAAAAAAATAATCAAATTTACAATCCTGGATTTTATTTTAATTCTTTAAAAAAAAAAAATAAAGCATTTTTTTTTAAAAAGCAAACAAAAATAGAATTGCAGTTACTTACTGGAGATATGTTCCTTGCACACAGTGACTGCAATACAATTAAATCAGTGAATGGGACTTTGGATTGTATTCCTATTGGTATTTGCACTGTGCTGACTGTTGCACTGTAAATGCACTGGCTGCTCTTGCAGAAGGGAAAGGACCCTATAGTGGGTTCCTTCCAGCCTCAGCAGCTCCCCAGCCCGCAGCTCAGTCCTACAAGCAACTCTCCCTGCATACTAATAAGCTCGTGCCACTCACCCAGGGTGAGCCCGCTCGCTGATTGGACGCCTGGCCCTCCACGGTAATAAGCTCGTGCCACTCTCCCTGCGTAAACAGGCCTCCCAATAGGCTGGCGCGGGGCCAGCGAGCTGCCAATCAGAGAGCAGCAGGGCTACTACTCAGCCCAATGGCGCCGAATTCAAGCCTTGCCGCTGCGCAGCTCCTTTCGCGCAGCTCCCGGCCCTGCTGGCTGGGTGAATGGGGATGCACGGCGAAGGCCGCGGCGGGGGGTGTTTGGGGGTGGAGGGAAGTGGGGGGGGGGGCTGCTCCAGCCCACACACACTCCGAGCCGCTGGGCAGGAGAGTTTGCTGGGCTGGACTGGCCAGCGCAGGGGGTTACCGCACCAGACCGCGCTGGGAGCTCTGGGACAACCCCCTGCACGGAGCTATGGCGCAGTCCGATATGTGGGATTACGGACTGGGCTGGGTACGTGGGCGTTGCACCAAACCGAGCGTCCCTTTGACTCCAGAAGGGCTGCGGGCTTCTAACGGGCCCCTCGCAGGCGATGGCTCCTGTCCTGTGTCGGAGGCGGACTGGACAATGCGGGACCGGCTGCAGACGGAGCAGGGGGGGCCCGGCTGCAGAACTGGGACAGCGACCTGCCAACGCTCTTCCCCGTCACTTGCATCATGTGCGATCTCGGAACAGGCCCTTTTGGTGCCTTTATTATTTTTTTCTGGAGAAGTCGCAGGAGACTTTGATTCACTCCCACCCATGCATTCCCTTTCGCCCTCTTCCCCCAAAGAGGGAACCAGCAAAACGAAACCCTGCCAGTCCTGGGCAAGAGGGGGAATTACACTCCCGTCAGCTAGACCCTCCCCCCCACCAGGTGTGGGTTGTGAGACTGTTGGTGGGACGGCCCCGCGTTGTTTGTAACGTGCCAGGGCTCGGTTCGCAAGACGCCCCGAGCCCGCCCGACAAGGGACGGACCGGAGCGACGGCAGACACCACGGTCACTGCGGTTGCGACCATGTCTGGGGATGTGCTCGCCACCCAGCCACAGCCCCCACCTGCAGCTCCCAGTCTCTCCCCCCTGCCCCTTGGGAGAGATTTGAGGCGCTAGCAAGACACACGAAAATGCAGATTCTCCCTTGCTCGATTGTCCTTTGGCAACGCAGGGGTTAAACCCATAGCTTTCAGTCTCCCCCCCCCCCTTGTGTTCACTCCCCCCTCCCTCCACGGGATGTCTACGATTGGTTGGCAGCCTGCCAGCCCGCTGTCAATCACCCAGTGTAAACAAGGCGCTGATTGGCTGTTAGCCAGTCCGCACTGGGCTGCCTGAAAAAAGCAATTACCGGCCCCGCGGTTTCAAGGCGGCCCGGGGCTGCTCGATGAAAGGAGATAAGATGGGGACTGTTTCCAGGAGGCCCCTAGGCAGACCCCACTGGCCCCGGAGCCAAGAAGAGCAAAGAGGGAGAGGATCAAAGGGACAGAGACAGGGGCAATGGACTGAGCCACTATTAGTGATTCCTAAAACAATGCAGGTTTGGTGCACGGGGGGCAGCCCCCTCCCCTTGCAGGGGAGGCAAGGAGGATGGGGGGGGGGGAGAAGCAGCCGGTGCATCCGGAAAGTTTGCAGCGTGCAGGGCCGGGCTGGGTGTGGGGAGCAGCCGCAAGCCCCGGGAAGCGGAGCGCGGGGTGCCTGGGGATGGCTGCTCCGCCGTGCAAATAGGTAAGAGGGGCGGGGGTGGAGGTCCGAGGGGACAGGTCCTGCCACAGCTGGGCTGGGGAAGGGAGGGTCGGAGCTATCGATTCCAATCGCGATTTTCAGAGCGAGCCGGCACCGTGCGAGCCTGAGCAGCGAGGGGGCGATCCGTGCAGGGACCCCCGCATTTCCAGTGCCGGCACCCAGCGCTCCCAGACATTTCAGCCCAATTATCAGTCGCGGGGTCTAATGAGATCAGGCGCGTCAATTTGTTTCCCGGCCAGAGCGCTGGGTTGGGATATTCCCAGCCGCAGGATCCGGGGGGGTGCCGGGGATAAACCGGGCAGAAACCAGCCAATGTCACCGCTCGCCGGCGGGGGGTGGGGTGGTGAATGGCCGGAGCGATTCCCTAGAAGGGCGATTAAAATTATTTTTTAAAAACACCAGGCTGTAATTGACTGAAAACGCCGAATAAATCAGACTAGCTCGTACGGGGGATTCGATTACCAGGGAGCTATTCATTACGCCAAGAAGCCAATTGAATTAGGGACAAGACCGAGCGCGCAGACCGGCTGCGGGGGAGAGCAGACCCGAGAGGCTAGAAATACCGACCCCTCCCGAGTGCAAAGCCCGGGCGCCTCCCAGAGCCCCGCAGGATCCAGGCCAACTTGCCCGGGCTACAAAACGCGGCTGGGGTGCGAAGCGGTTCCGTGGTAAAAGGGGGCCCGGAATACAGGGCCCGAGCCGGGGCAGAGACCCCCACCCACGCGCGGCGCAGATCCGAAGGGGCTGCGCGGGGATACAAGCGAGACTGGGGGGCCGGGGGGCCGGCCTGCTGCTGCGGCTAACAGCGCTGTAAGAAACCCCGAGTCCGGACGGGGCAGAGCCGGGAGAGCGCGGCCTCTTCGCAAAGCAGCAGCCGCTACCCGGGGCCGGGTTTTAAAGGCAGAAAACAGCTGCTAAGCAGGCCAATGTCCCGCTCTGTGCTGCGTGGGGCCCGACACGCGCCGCGTTTCGGGGGTGAATTCTCCAGCCGCTGCGAAAGGAAAGCTCGGGACTCGGGCAATGTCAAGGGGACAGGCGCCTGTCCGGTGCTCTTCCCACGGGCTGCCTCTCCGCAGTCCCGCGGCTCCGCCGCATTCCCATGTGTCGCTTCCAGGTCAGCTCCGCAAAAGTTCTGCGTGTGTCACCCTCCCCGGTGCCTCCCGCAGCCCGCGCTCTGGGGCTCCGGCTAGACTGAGTTTGGCTTTGCTTTCGCTGGAGATCCCTTGAATGAAATCCACACGCACGGCCCAGCTGCACGAGAAAGGGGGCTTCGTTTACTTCCAAGTTGTCCTCTTTTTGGTTTGAAAGGAGCTCCTCGTTTTGAAAGCGAGACCTCCACTCAGCCTTCCTAGTTCCTATGGGAAAACACTGTTTCCAACGCCGGGACTGGCTCTGGCTGTGTGGCTGGATCGGACTCGGGATTTTAGATCCCCGGGTGAATGAGCAGCACAAGCCTGTAAGGTCCAGGCGGTTCCCAGCAGAGTGAGTTAGAAGCAATGCACTGAAAGAGCCGTTTAAACCAACACAAACAACCCGCTTCAACATTAGCAACTATAAATTCGGTCTGGCTGCTGTCGCTTGTACATGGATGTGATGTGGGGCGGAGGGAGGGGGAGAGGGAGACATTAGCAGGGCTGAAAAGCTCTCGGGGCTGCCTACAGGAGTGAGGGATTTGAAGGTCCAGACCTGAAATCCTTTTCCTTTCTGGACTCTTTGTTTTTGGGGAGGGGGGGGGTCGCTCCATTCTTTCAGGTGCTGCCCTGTAATGAATGTGCCAGGCCTCGGAGAAGCAGCAGTTGCCCTGCAGTGGGGAATGGATGGAAGGGTAATTAATGCAGAGTGACTGATTGCTCTTGAGGAAGGCCAGTCCTGCAAAGAGGATTGTCCCTGAGCACTGAAGCGTTTCTGATTGACACTTCCCGTCTATCTTCTACCCAAAGGCAACTAGCAGAGCGGTGCATTTGTCACCGGCTTAGGCCGAGGGTTGCAAAATCTCCAAACCCTTCGCATTAAAAAGGTTGGGCTATTTATTGGACCAATAAGGGAGGGGATTTTTTTTTAAAGGGTCAGTTTTGTTTGACCAGGAGCAGAATCCAAACGAACAATGCACAAACCCGACTGGAAATACAGCTGCGCTGTGCCCAGGGAAAAGAAGGGAGAAACTTCCAGAGCCCTTCTTCCGTTTTTATTCCTGATTCCCAACATCGCTGGATTGATTTTGCTTTAAACCCGTCTAGATTTTGCCCCGACCTATAAAACAAGCACTTTGTTTTAAGAATAGATTTTTCTATCATTTTTTTAAATCCCTTCCACGCAGTTGTGGCACCAAAGAGCCGCAGATAGGCCTGGTGGACAAAGCCGGGGGCTGCTGGCAAAGGGGGCGAGGGGGGAAATAGCTCCCAATTTTCCACGCGAAGGGAACGGGGCTGCTGGGGGTGGGCGGGGAGTATCTGCGCCGGGGCAGCCCACTATCAGCACAAGTGGAGGCTTCCCTGATGTCCAGACCCAGCAAATGTTTCTCAGTGAACAGGAACCAAGCGCTGGTATCTTACGCTTCCTTTAGACAAGAGCGAGCGCAGATAATGCGCCCAGAACTAAATATTTACACAGCTCCGAGAGCGGCCTTCGGTTGAGTATTTGCAACACTCCCCCCCGCTTCCCCTCAGTGTTTTGCAAATGAATCCTGGGCCCCGAAGCCCCTCTGCTCGTCACCGCGTTGGGGAAAGACCAACGGGGAAAGGGCTGCAAAAATCCGCCCCGCCCCGTGATTGGAAATCTTTGGCACGGCCCTAGCCCCCCAGCGCTGCCCCGGGTCCCTGGTGCGGGCTTGGCAGCACATTGAAAGTCAGACTTGGCCCTTCGCTTTGCAGCGATCCGCTCCGTACAGGGTCCGCTCCGCAGCCCCGTTCTTCTGAATGGCGGGGGGAGGTTTAGAGCGGTGTGTTCTGGAAAATGGCCCCTTCCTCCCCTGCGAAACACCAGAGCGGCACCAGAGCAGGGCTGCCAGGACCCCTCTCCGTGACCCCTGGCTCGCCCGCTCACCTACAGCCTGAGCCAACCGGAGTGGCTGCGAGTGGCCACCCCAAGCAGCCTCCTTTCCTGTCCGAATGAATATGCAGTGACAATTCTCAGCCCTCCGCTAACCTCCCCACTCTGGGGAAATGGGTTAAAATATTGCAATTGAATATCGCTCCATCTGGAAACGGAACGGCAAAGGGCCCCGGTATGTTAAATAATATTGTAGATTAACCCAGCACACTAAATAATTGCCTAATAGGGCTGCAAGATGCAAATCTCTGCATTTGGGTAATTGCATGTTGGGCGCCTCTGAGTAATGCAATTGTTTGGGGCCGGCTCATTGTTCCAAGTGCCATTAGTCAAAGAGCAAATTAGAAACAATTTCTTGACTACAAAAAATGACTCTTAATTCTTCAAACCCAAACGCTCCTGGCACCCGCGGGGGGCGGGGGGGGGGAGCGGCCTTTGCAGCAGTCCCTCCCCCAGGGCCCAGACCCAGCGCTTTGGAAAAACCGAAATTCCCCGCCCCTCCCCCCTGAAAAAAAACCCTCGTGCTCCGATCAAAATGCAAACAATCAACTAAATCAGATTCTCCACTAAGGCCGTGTTTATTTGCTCGAACCCAGAGATCTCGGTAAACACAGGAACCGGCTCGCGAGTTTTACATTTTGTTTGGGGGGGGGGGGGGAGTCAGCACGTGCTGTAACTTGCTGCCAATCTCCCTGAAAATAAGCTCTGTTTTGCATTACTTGTTACAAAAACAGGCTACTGGGGCGGGGGGGCACAAACCCACAGAGGGAACGAGTCAGGGGGGCTCTGCCTCCCGCACAGAGCACAAGCACCGACTCACCCCTTTCCTGCCATTGTGCCCCCCGCCCGCCCCTCCATCTCCAGCCCCACAACAGGCTCTGCCCCCGTTAGCCGAGAGATCGCTGCCCAGGGGCAGGAGGGACCAGTCCATGTGGCCCTATATTTGCTAGGGATTTAAAACAAAACAACACGTGGTCGGAGCCCGTTGTGGAAAGACCCATCCCAGGGGCTGGTCTAAGGACCTGGGAGAACGTGTCCCTCTGTGAGGGTCTGGCCTAGCCAGCCCAAAAGCCAGGGCAAACTCTGCACAAGGTAGAAGCCACAGGACAAGCTGCCCTCTGACTGTGGCAGAGGTCTCTGGACCCTAGAATCCACCATGGGGCTGGGAGGGGTTGTCCAGAGAGCTCTGAGGTGTGTGCCCCCCCTATCCTTGGCCCGAGAACAGACAGGAGGAGACACAAGCCCCTGCACACCAGAAAAGACCTTCACCCAAAATAGGGCTGTACCTTGTTGCCACCTGTCACTCAGGCCAGAGTCTCTGCCCCTCCTTTCGGGGGGTGGCACCTGCCTTAGCCTGCCCCCTACCCAAAACGCCTCAACCAGGGCCAGGTGAATCAACCAACTGCCTAGTCAGTCCCCTCCCCCCAGGCCTGTGTGTCCCCTCCCCCCGGCCAGGCCAACAGGAGGAAGATTGGGCTAGCCTCAGGAGTGTTGCCTGGGGTTATTCCGCAGTCCACGCCCCTGTCCTGGGGACCACGGGACAAGGAGCGGGGTTCCCCCACCCCCTTTGCTAAACGCCAACACATGCAACCCTGAAGACCTTGTGCAGGGGCATTATTTATGGTGTCTGGGTTGCCATTGCGACTGAGAGCCAGGGTGGGGGCCTGGGGGGGGGGCTTGGAGTGATTGATAAAAACGCAAAATATTCAGGGTAGAAACAGGTGGTTTTGGGGGTGGAACCCCGCCCTGGCTGCATTGATCACAGTGGGCCTGGCCTGGAGAGGACAGCAGCGAGGAAAAGGCAGACAGCATCCTGACACCCCTCCCAGTCAAACCAGTTCGGGCTATTTATTGGCCATCCGCCTATAAACATCAATTGCCACGGGAATAATACAGCCCCGCCCCCTTCTGGCCTCCCCCGAGCTAGCCGGGAGCCCTGGCCTCCCTCTTGGTACAGGAGACTGACAAATTTGTTAATGGAATAAATCTACCTAGCTAAAGTGTCTGGAGACAGACAGACAGACAGACATTGCACTGAAGCCAGCAACACATTTTTAATCTCCAAAGAAACCTGGCCGCTGCCTCACAAGCTTTTTGCATTGTAGGAAGGGATTGTGGGGGCATATTTGCTCAAATGCAATGAGCATTTATAACCCAAACAGGATTCAGTGAATACACACACCACATACACACAAATATATACACTCACATACAGTGTTACATATACAGATACACACACACACACACACACACACATCATAAATGGTGCCCTTGTTTACTATAGCCGGGGGGAGGCAGAGTGGAGAGAATTCCCCCCCCCCCCCAGATGAAGGCCTGGAGTCCAATCAGCCCAGAGCAGAGGTTTTTAGGTTAGGAGCTCGGGAGCTTTTCCACTTCCAAACGCTTAGTTAATGCCCTGTTAAATGCAGAGTCCTAATGAGAAGCTAAATCTATCCCAGTGTGTTCACACCCCCAACGCACCACTCCAGGTGTTGGTTGTGTGAGGCTCTCACTGAAGCGACCCATCTGGGGTACATTCAAGCGAGTTTAATACCTGGCTTTCCCCCCACTCCAGAGTTTGGGAATTATGATGAAAAGGCAGGAGACACAGGCACTGGGGGGGGGGGCATTAAAGGGAAGGAAGGGGGTGAAGAGAAAGAGGATGGCAAACGCACAGAGCTAGTGGAATCTTCCATGGGGAGAAAGCCCCCAGCACACGGGGGCCGGATTTTAGATGCAAAGTGACAATAAATAATCCCAGTGACAGGCTCCCAGATGCACCTTGTCCCTATGGAACCCTGAAGACCCTTGTGCAGGGCAGCTCGGGGACCCCCCTCCTGGCTACCTGCACACCCAGACATATTGCACCAGCCCTGCCTGTCACCCAGCGCCCCTCCCGCAGCACAGAGAAGGGAACCCACGTTGGGGGAGGGGGGGGGACACCGCGTTCTGCGCAAATATGTTGTGACATGTCAAAAGGGGGCATGTTTTGATAAACACGCAATTAGTGCCAGAATCCTGCAGCTGGCAGCTAGGCCGCGAACAGCGGCTCTGCGCGCCAATGGGAACGGGATTTGCAAACGCAACCTTAAGTGATCATTAGGGCCGCTGTTTGACACGTGTGTGTGTGTGTGTGTGTGTGTGTGTGTGTGTGTGTGTGTGTGTGTGTGTGTGTGCTGGGCCTGCGGGATGGAATAACTCAGGGCCTTGGGAAAGGGAGGCTGGCTCCGGGGGTTGGCTGAGGAGGGCCCGGGATACAGGGCCGAAGCGCTGGGGCTTTTCCTTTGCCATCCAATGGGAAACCGGCTGGCTGGCTGAGGTTTGACTTTTTGTATTGTTGTGTAAAGGGCAGGCGTGTGTGTGTGTGTGTGTGTGTGTGTGTGTGTTCCTGGCGGCACAGAGGAAATCCAGTGTGGGCTCCCAGCTCCTGCACTTGGGGGTTCACATTCTTCGGGCCCAACAGGCCGAGTTCTTTCCCCAGGAGGGGATTCACAGTTGCCCCCACTGCCCTAAGTCCAGCACAAAGTCATCAAAGAAAAAAGGACCCCCCAGTCCCTCGGTTTTGCCCGGTGTTTCTCGCTAAGGTGTTTGCAGGGAGTTACGGCTGCCTCCTGCTCCATCTCCCACTGCACCTGGGAGCGAAGAGGGAGCTGGGATCCAGAATCCCCATTGAAAAGACACTGGGGAAAATCCAGAGGGCTGGAGAGGAGCGGTGCTACCAGACCTTGGCAGCCGGTGGCTGGGGAGGCCTTGGCAGGCTTACAGCCCGGGGAAGGGACCCGAGCTCTTTGCTTTCTCTTTAAACACTTTTGTTTTGGACTTTTAGCTGCCCCCCAGGCGGGGGGGGGGGGGGAGACAGAGGTGGGGGGCGGTACACCCGGGGCCCGGGGGGAGCAGCCAGGACTGGAAGCCCCCTCCTGCCTTATCTGCTCACACAGCATCCGAAAGAGTGTGTGTGTGTGTGTGTGTGTAACAGCGGCTCTGATTTGCACGGACTGTTGAAAAGGCTAAAAGCTCCTGGACAGACACACGCCTGCACCCAGCGGCCGCGCGGGGGGACCAGGCTATGCATCAATTATGAATGGCTTTTTAAAACCACAACCAAGAGAAAGAAATGCTTTTAGGGAAGCCGAGCGCGGCTGCTCTCTCGCAGAAGCCTCCTTCTCCCCCCGGCAGCGGGGCGCGGGGCCCCCCAGCCCTGCCTGCGCCGGGCCCTGCTGGTGGGGTCCCGGCTGTTCGCTCTGACAGGCCTTTGCAAGGGGAGCCGGCTGGAGAAAAGCGGGGAGATTTGCTTTTTTGTATCCCGACCCCCGAAAACGGGGGGTGGGGGGAGGCGAGAGAATCAGCCCCCCCAGCCCTCCGAGCGAGCATCGCCTTTGCACCCAGTGGAGGGGGAAGGCCCCATCCCCAAGCTCGCCTTGGGAAGGCGGGTTCCTTCCCCCCTGGCAGCCCAGGGCGCCGCGGGCCTGCAGCTCCGAGCAGAGCCCGGCGGTTGGGTTTCCTCGGAGCCCCGGGTTTTGTTGTGAAACTTGCAAAGAACCGCGCTGGCTCTGCGGTGCCAGGCCGGAGCCATTTCCCCTCCGGCCCCGGAGAGCCCCTTCCCCGGCGATGCAGAACCCGCGAGCCTCCGCCTCCCCCAGCGGAGAACGCGCCCCGGTCAGCCGGCCAGGGACCCCCCAAGAGCTCCCCGCGCCACCGGGAGCAGGCGCTCGCCCCGCCGGCCATCTTCCCTGCCCGTCCCCGCTCTGCCCCCCAGCCTCCTTCGTCCTCCCCATCCCCCGCGAGCCTGGGGCCGGGAACCCGCCTCCCGCTCCATTTCCGGGCCTTTCCATCCGCGGCGCAAAGGGGCTGCGAGCCAGGGGGTCGGGTTCCCCCGCCTAGCCTGGGACCCACCGGCCACAGAAACCCCGCGTTAGGTTTGTTAGATCAGAGGCATCCCCCTGCCCTGAACCAGCCCCCAGCCCCCTCGATGCGCTTTTCTAAACGCACTAAAAATGTCCTGGCTTGTTTCTTGGATTTAAAACAACAACAACAACAAAAGCCAGGCAAAAGCGAGCGAGCCCGCCTGCGTGTTTTCCGAACGAGCCCGGCGCGGCTCCGGCTCCTGCCCTCTCTTTGCAACCGAATTTCACCGAGCACAAGAGGAGAACGGGGAAGAGACACACGCTAAAAATACCGCGTCTAAGCGAACCCCTCTCGAAATGCCCCAACAGCCGCTTCCCGTGAGCGGAACCCAGCGCTCTCATCCTGGCAGCTCGGGCTTTCACTACCTCTTTTGTTAACAGAAAAGTCGATCACTTTAATTAAAAATCGTTACATAAATCTATTTTTTACTAGCACAAATATACTTTCTCCACTGAATTTGCAGGACATCGATATAAACTTTAGTGGCCGAGCCCAGCGATCAGTTTCCTTGAAGAAAACAGAAACAAAAGATTGGGGAGTCGGGGCGGGATCTTTAGGGCGCCTAGGAAATCACAATCATCCTATTTTACGTCTTCCTTTTTAGAAGTCATTTTAGTCCCATCTGGACGGTAATTTTAGATTGTTTTAAAAGCGTGGATAATTGTATTTCTTTGTAATTAGTTTTCCAGTGCTGGACAGAAACAAAGCTGTGTTTTTCCTTGGGTACAAAGCAGCGATTTAGCCAGAACATTTGGAGCTTAAACATAGCGGTGCAAAGATTGCTACAGTTTAGATTGGTTTTAAACTGCAGATTTTACAGGTCCAGTATCACATTTGTGTTTGTATCAAGCCGGGTTTTGCTGCCTGTTTTAACCTGTCCTGGCTGTTTTCGAAGGCAATCCTTACATACAAGCTGTATTAAATACTAGCCGTGCCTACCTCGTGTTTTCCTCGCTCGCTGTAAATCTATTTGCAAAGGAAACCTGGAGACACGATCTATTTTGTTCTCTCGATTTCTTTTTGCAAAGTCTCGTTGGGCTTTTAAAAGTACAAAGACGAAAATAATTATTAAAAAAAAGAATGAAATCGAGAATTAAAAATCAGAGCCGGGAATGTTATTTGCAGAAGAAAAGAAAAAAATTCTCTCGTCTCTCACCAACAAAAAATGTCCGCAGTGAGTTTTGCTTTAAACCCAGCCTGCAAATTGCAAAAGAGCCTCTCCAGGCCAGATTGCAGGGCTGAAAAACCCCCAAATGTCAGCTACGTTCTAAAGACAAAGGTTAAGCCGGGAACAGGCTCGTTCGGCGGCGGAACCGTTGCGGTTTTATGAAAGCAGAAGCGATTTATTTTTTAAAAGTTGGAAACGAGAGCCATGTGTAGGCTCGGCCTGTCTCGGAGCTGGCACAGATCGGAGTCTGGCTGCAATTGTCCTGCTAGTCCGTACACAAAGTTAGTAAACAACACACCGCTCCCTAATACACAGGAGAGCGCAGCAGAGAAAACGGGGCTGGGTTGAACCCCGCTTTGTTGTGTTTTCGTGGGGG
Organism: Trachemys scripta elegans; assembly: GCF_013100865.1. Taxonomy (NCBI): domain Eukaryota; kingdom Metazoa; phylum Chordata; order Testudines; family Emydidae; genus Trachemys; species Trachemys scripta. The sequence continues at coordinate 32,478,648 of NC_048311.1, forward strand.
GGGGGGTGGAATAGCTATGAAAGCTCCTTGAACTGCACGGGGGGGGGATGCAGAAGTAGACCAGGGCAAGGGGGACCGTTTCCCTCTGGAATTAAAGCCCCATTCGTTTAGGAATTAAGGAGGGCAGGGGGACAGGAGAAAATGCGGCAAAAAGACTTAAAAAAAAAATAAGAATGAAAAAGGCAAACAAGCCCCAAGCACCTACCGCCAGGCCGCCGCCGCCTCCCGGGCCAGATCTGCGGGATAAGCCCAAATCCAGAGCAGGGCAGAGACCCGGGCCCCTGGAGCCCCCGAAGCCAGTTTGCAGCGCGGGCCGATGGAAAACGCCTCGGATGCAGGGTAATTTGGGGGGTATGTTGCTTTAATGCGTCCTCTCGCTCTCCCGAAAGCGGAAACGGCGGCTGTTGGGGGGGCGGGGGGTTGGTGTCGGATCCCGGATTTTTCCACGGCGGAGCTGGACGCTGCGTTCTGGGGCCGGCTGCGGTTGTGATTATTTTACGATTTTGCTCCGGTGCCAGGGTCCCCTACCTGCCTGCGCGGAGTAAACCCATTCTGTTAGCGCGCCCGGGGGGCTGGAGCCTCCAGCAGCACCGATTTATGGCCGGGGGACGCGCCTCGCTCCCCCCCCAACGGAGCCGGGGCCATGCAACAGACCATGGATGAGAGCGAAGCGGAATCGAATCCCCCCCCCCGCCATTGCCGCTGCCTTTGCTGGGGCCGGGGGGGGGCAGGTTTATACCAGGGGCCCCATGCAAAGCTGAGCGGGGCTTTTCATTCATTGCCATCCAGGGCTGCAGGGAGCTGCCCCAGCCCAGCTCTGGCTCCCCGGGCACGGGACTTACCTGGCGGGGTTTGGATTTTCTGGTGCCGAGTTGCATGTTCCCCCTTCCCCGGGAGAGAAGCGGAGCCGCCCGCTTCTGGGCCCGGCCTGGCGGACAAGCGGGACTCCCTTTTCTTCCTGCTCGTCTGCCCTGGCGAATGCAAATGGGGAGGCTGCTGCGTGCATGGCCCCGGCTACATGCCCCTCGGCTGCCCAGGCCCGGAGCTGGCGCCCTGGCTCTCGGGGCGGGCAGGAGCGGTCGGGATCCAGACAAAGTAACGTCCTTGCTGCAGCTGCAAAAGCCAAGCGGGCTGGGGGGAGGGGAGAGGAAATCCCTACATTGCACCGCTCAAAACAAGAGGAGGAAACAGAGATTTGCTGCTCGGACCTTTGCGCACACAACAACAAGAAGAAGCGCCCCCCCCCCTCCGCGCGCCCGGCTCAGCACAGTCCTCGGGGCAGGCGGGCGCGGGCTTGGCACCGGGAGCTCTTTCCCTGCTCTCGGGGGGCTGCTGGTTTTTCACCGGCCTTCCCTCGCCGCGATCTCCGGCGGGCTTGGAGCCTCCGCTTTCTTAAAGGCGCCGGGCTCGCCTCGGCCTCCCGGGGCTTCTTTTGTCTGTTCCTCCTGGCAGGTCACTGCGGAGGCCAGGGACCTCTCTGGGGCAGGGGACCCCCAGCCGCCGGAGCCAGCCCTCCAGGGTCTCCCTCTCCCCTCCCTGCACTGTGGGCAGCTGGTCCTGTAGCACCTAAAGGCCCCGGCCAGATCGGGTGGTGCTGGGCGCTGCACATACACGGAGCCAGATACAACACCCGCCACCCCCACCACTTAGCTATGCCCCTGTGTAGACTCAGCCAGGCCCAGGGAAGAGTGCTTCGGTCACATCTGCACCAGCAGGAAAACTGCCTTCGGTGGGTGCAGGATGTGACTACACTGGGGAGCTCTGTGGCAGGCAGCCCCTGCCCACAAAGGCCTAAAGCCCCATCCTGCCATAGGTTCAGTGACCCAGGGCCCTCCACTAAACCCCTGGAGGCCCACGAGTCATTTGCAGGATCAGGGCCTAGACAAGGCAGGTACATGGTGGGAGATGGGCAGCATTACCCCCTTGAGTGGATGGGCGATCTAGGTGCAGGGAGACTAAGGGACTTGCCCAAGTGCACACAAGGAGTCTGTGGCAGAGCCAAGAATCCAACTGAGTCCCAGATCGGCGCCTTCCCCGCAGGCGCCACAGCCTTCCTCTCCCTCTGCTTGTACAGAGACCAAGTAGCGCCGCGGAGGACCCCTCTGTGCAACCTCAACAGTGCAAACTTTATCCCTGTTTCTGTGGGACTCCCGGCTAGACACCTGGGCCAGTCTGATTGTTTATTTATCAAGTGCCAACCCTGCACTGGGTGTGGTCAGAGACACAAGTAAACACATTGAAAAGACAGACAAGGTCATACAGGGAATCTTTAGGTGCCAATCCTGCAAATACACCCACGAGGGCAGCCCCCTGTGCCTACATAGATGCATCTGGCAGTTTGTTAATTTGTCATAAGTTATTATATTACTATTCTATTCTATGTATTATATATTAATTAATTATCTGGCAGATTAAATATATTTTCCTTTTGTGGCCTCACAGAAAAAGTGAGATCTGGATTCTGATTTCACTGACACTGCTGTAAACAAGGAGTAACTTGAAGACAGTGAAGTGAGACTGGTGTGAAAGCAGATAAGAGTCAGGCCCTGAGTCTTTCGGGGGGTTGTTTATTGTCACTGCAGGGACAGGGAGAGACGTTTAGTTAGAGTGCAATCGCTTTGGGGCAGAGACCTCCTCTTTGTGCTCCCTTGTAAAGCATCCAGCGCGCAGGCCGAGCTCTAGAAATAACAATACGCACAACGAACCCTTTCTAATTCTCACTTGGCTAATCCACAAGCCCCAGTGAATTCTCACAAAACATCCCAGCCAGTCACCCTGCTTCTCAGCAAGGATTTCGCAGAGTTAGTCCAAGTCACCAGGAAAGGATCCAGAACAGAATCCAAATGTCCCCGTCTCATAACTCCAAGCATTTGATCTGATGCGCTAGCCCTTTCCTCTTCATAGCCGTGAGGCCTGGTATTACTCAGAGTGCGTGACTTTTAGTCTGAGCTTGGGATGCAGTATCCTGGGTTATTTGATTGGAGGCTTTTTAAATTATTCTCATTGTGCTTACTTGCTAATTTGCAGATCTGCTGGTCTGCAACACTGAATGAGTTTCTGCTCTGAATGTTTCATCAGTTTTCCACCACCAGGGTTTAGTCTCTTCCAAAGGTGATAGGAAACGTCTCCTTCCCCCCGGGACTCCCCGGAGCCCTGGCTGTTATTATAAAAAGGGAGGGTTAGAAGAAAAGCTGCATGCCTTCGGGAAAGGTGTCATGTAAAGGGAAAGCTGTGGAAATTTAAACTCAGGGCCAGAGGGGTGGGGTAGAAGAGAGCAAGAATGCCAAGGTGCAAGCTTCATGTGCCTCTCCAAAAACCAACGAGTCCTCTAAGCCAATAGTGCAAGGCCCAACCCAGCCAGGGGTCTGATAAGCAATCAGCCTCTCATTTGCACAGTGCCTGGAAGGGAAGGGCAGGTCTCCTGGCGTTCAGGCTTCCCACTAATTTCAGATTCACAGAACGAATGAGTTTTATCTCTGTGCCCAGGGCCATGCGTGATCAAGGGTCGTATTGACCCTCAATGGGACTGGAGGCCATGGTGAGTCCTAAGCACAATGCTGCTCCCTAGGGCATTAGAGTGACAGTAACTAGTTGCAAGTAATCAGATTAGTATTCAAAATATGTAACCCTGTGACACACTCTGATCCCTTCACCCACCAAAGGGGAGTGTGGATTCCTCTCCAGTCCTCTGTCCTGCCCCACACACCAAGGGGGTCTGTGGTCTCACTGTGCATCATGGATGTGTCACACCTTCGAGGCCCTGCGCATCTCCCCCCAGCCAACATTTCAGACCTCACCTTCCATCGCATCCCCTCCACCACCCTGTCATGCCCATCTCTGTGTTTTCCTCAAGGCAGCCCCCTGTGCATGGAATGGCCACTTTCTAGTGTAGCAAAGTTATCTATCTATCCATCTATCTCAGGGGTTCTCAAACTGGGGTCAGGACCCCTCAGGGGGTCACGAGGTTATTACATGGGGTTCACGAGCGGCCAGCCTCCACCCCAAACCCCACTTTGCCCCCAGCATTTATAATGGTGTTAAATATATAAAAACGTGTTTTGAATTTATAAGGGGGGTCACACTCAGAGACTTTCTGTGTGAAAGGGGTCACCAGTGCAAAAGTTTGAGAACCACTGATCTATCTATCGATCTGGCCCCACTACACATACATACATACACCGTGTAGCTCTATGCATGTACAATACTACATCCAAACCACGTATCTTCTGCCATCTCTCAGGTGCAGGGTGGGCGTGAAGTGGACAAAACAGCCCCACATTTGAAGGAGGGGAGTTTGAGTCAAGGACACCAGGGACCTGCTGCAGAATCTTTGACATCCATGCAAAAGAGATGGCCCTGGTTATACGGCCTTGCCCCAGCGCCCTCACTGAGTGAGCTGTGTGCTCCTTCATATACTCCCTGAAGAAAGAAGGGGGGGTGAGCAGACCCTAGGTTTGGACCTATGGTTCTAGAGAATCTGGTAGGCGGGTGCTCATCTGACTAAGCCATCCTCTCTAGGATGCATTTTCCATCCGGACTTAAAAAGTCTGACAAAGATCAGGAGGGAGCACATGAGAAGCAATAGAAGACGCATGTTCTGGTGTTGAAAGCACATGGGCTGGGAGTCAGGAGGGCTGGTTTCTAATCCTGGATATACACCTTTCTCAGCTATGGTGATATCCCAGGTGGGGACATACAAGAGACATGGAGAGGATTATTTCCTTTCTTTCCAGGGAGGTGATGTCTCTCATTATGCAGCTCAGAGTTGCAATGGCCTAGTTGTTTTGTTGACACATCACATTGCAAAGACATGTCTAATTTGCTGTCCACTTTCACTCCAAGGTCTCTCTCTTTCTCAGTTTCCCCCTCTCATGTACACACACATCTAAGGCATCAGGTGCAATCCAATGCATTCCAAAGGCCAATGAAAGACTCACCCTGGTAGCTATGATTGAGTAGATCCAGGAAAGCTGCATGAAACTCATGAAAGGCAAGAGAACCCCCCCATCACCACCCCCATTACCTTCTACAGTTCAAACACTGTGCGAAAAAGTGAGATATGTATATATGATTATGAATGCTCTGCCACATTGCATTTAGTTTACTGGTTAGGCCTGGGAGGGGCTGCAGGAAAGCAACCCACAACTGTTGCATGTGGTGTGTGCACTGACAATCCAGTGTGTTGTACATAATGCAAGTGACCTGTCACTTAGCCGTCTCTGTAACAGCAAAATGTCCCTGCTGCTGCTCCGAATACTTACACAGAAGTGAAGGGGAATTTTTCTCTTGACCAACTGTGGATCAGGCCCCCAATCTCCTAACTGTCCATAAACATTTCCAGTTGGCTGTCTGCTTCCCATGGCTTGTAGCATCCATTCTGGCAGGGTCTGTGGTTTGATGTGTGGGTATTTTTCTTTTGGGGTGAGGTGAAGGGGAGAGACACAGCTCAACTGCTCAGGCTGTAGTCCTGAGGAAAAAGGAACCAACTTAACTCCTATGAGCCCTTTCTATTGTATCAGATGTGTTAATAATCGGTTTTGCTAATGCAATTGCTACTATGATGCGAAAATCCTACTGGAAAATGTATTAGAGCAATTATCCTTCTTACTGCCGCAGCCTGGTGTAGTATTAATATTCAATTTTGATGTGGAAGTCCTATTATGTTAATGACTTTTGTGACAAAAGTCGTTAACGTGAGACTTTTTCTATGGTGCAGCATTAGCCGGGGTTGAATACGCACGTGACGCCAAGTACGTCTAACAAGATCAAACAGAGACTTGTGACTATGCCACCCAGACCCGTCGCGTATCCCGAGTGCATTCGCGAGAGCTGCCATTGCTGGGCTCCGACGGGAAAGGAGATGCACTGCAAAGGCAATAATACGACAAGCCAGAGCCCTTTCTAGCAACAGGCCTCGTGCTTCAGAACCACAGCCTGTTATTAGAATCTACACGAAGGATGGTTGGTCGTAGCACTGGGATTACAGACATCGCCCAGCCAGGTGTACCGGAGAGTAGCTAATGCAGAGTTCTCCGGAGCAGACTTCACAACCCCTCCCTCATGACAAGGTGGATCACTCATTTTAGACCCACATTGGCCTGTGTCCCATGTAAAGCTGCATGTCGCTGTCTCACTGGACATGACTGTCAATTACACATGGCAGAAAAGCTGAATCAGGAAAGCAGGTTATAGAAAACTTTCTAGCCATTAAAGCAGTGACGCTGGCGTCATGGCCAGCTCTCTCCTCTGCTCCTCTGCCAGGCGATTTTTGTGTTGTGTCCCTTGCAGTGAGTCTCCATCAGACATCGGAAAGGTCAGAGTTGCCCCAGCAGGTCTCGGAAGGTTGAGCGCTGCGCTGTGGAGCGAGGCTAATGTCCCTGATCCATTATTCCTGCTCAGGCCCCTTTCATTTCGAAACTGAGCCACGTCCCCCTTCCGAAGGAGCAGAGCAGATACATAAGGTTGGTAAGATAAAGTGCTATCTGCTAATGTCTCCGTGTGAACTGCACTGACTCAGCCCAAAGGGCTAAGCGGAAACACAGAGCTGAAGATGCTCGAAAGCCAAGACTACAAACGAGTTCAAGAGAGACCTCCGTTTGTTTCTGGGGGTGAGGGTAGATCAAAGGCACCTGGTGAGAAAGCAGGAGGGCTGGATTCCAGTGCATTTTAAAGGGTTGGAACATTCAGCCTGTGGCATTTCCCTCTTCCTGACATGCCCGTTCTTCCTTCGCTCGTAAAGGATCCAAAGATGGATCTGTCTGTCTGTCACATTTCCAAAGTGCTGAACGCCCACCGCATCTCTTCTCTCTACACAGATCCCCATGCACAGTGCGATCAGTCCGTTCCCCATCTCACTGCCTGGCGTAGCTGTCGGGACTTCCTTCTGCTCCGAGGACTTTGGGGATGGCTGGCAAACAGGTGGGAGGGAGGAATGGATGTGTGTCATCGCCCGGCTCTGACAATGGAAAGAAAACACAAAGCCTGTTGTCAAATCCTGTTTCCACAAGCGCTGAGCTGCACTCATTTCTGCTGGGTGACCTTGGCCTAGGCACCCTATGCCGTGCTGGGAGAAGGAAAACCCGGAGCCGATCTGCAGCCCCAATCTCTGCAGCCCTCTCAGCTCCGGAGCGGGGCCAGGGCGGGGAACAAAAGGAAAATAATGTAACTAACACAAAAGATACACATCAAAACAACACAAGCGGATCTCTGCAATAAACAGCAGGGTTCCCCCAAGTGACATCCCCCTCCCGTTGCTTACTGCCTTCTCTCCTCACCTCGGCCTCTTCTCATTGGTTGTATCCCCTGTATGATAGAGGCTTCCTTCTGAGAGGCTAAAGTTAAGGGGGTTGAAGATGCTCTTAGAATCACCCTCTTCTCGATCTGATTCCCTTCACCAGGGCCTCACTCCACACATCCTTATTTACATCTGTGCAAATCAGTGCACCCACTTTGCATTCCATTTCCACAGGTGTGAGCGATGAGAGAAGGCGCCGGGCGCAAGACTCAGCCCCTGGCCTGTGTGTGTCTGACGCCGTGTGCATGCACATGGGACTGTCTGCATAATGACGAATAATATTTTCTGGAAGGAAAATGCCTTTTTGGGGCGGGAAGGGGAAACGTACCTAATTATGCACAAAGTTCCCAAGTCCGAGTGGGGAATAAAGGCCAGTAAATGAAATGAAATGTATACAGACCTTCATTTGCAAAGGAAGGATTTGGCAGTGCAAACAACCAGCACTTTTTGTTTGTGGGATGGAGGGGTGGGATGGAAGGTAGAAAGACGCATGAGCGCTTTCTCAAGGAGGGGTTTTGCAAAGGCTCCTGGCGAAGGGTAGCGTTAAAGCCATGGGAAGGGGAAGGTCTATTCCATAACTAGGGCCCTACCAAATTCATGGCCATGAAAAACGTGTCATGAAATCTGGTCTCCCCCCGTGAAATCTGGTATTTTGTGTGCTTTTACTCTATACTATACAGATTTCACGGGGGGAGACCAGCGTTTATCAAATTGGGGGTCCTGACCCAAAAGGAAGTTGCAGGGCGGTCACAAGGTTATTTTAGGCAGGTCACGGTATTGCCACTTCATTGAGCTGGGCAGTCGGAGAGCAGCGGCTGTTGGCCAGGCACCCAGCTCTGAAGGCCGCGCCCCACCAGCAGCAGTGCAGAAGTGAGACTGGCAACACCATACCACGCCACTCTGAATTCTGCGCTGCTGCCTGCAGACCTGAGTGGCCGGAGAGGGGCGGCTGCTGACTGGGGGCCCAGCTCTGCAGGCAGCAGCGCAGAAGTAAGGGTGGCAATACCATACCAGGCCATCCTTCCTTCTGTGCTGCTGCTGGCGGCGGCTCTGCCTTCAGAGCTGGGCTCCCGGCCAGCAACCGCCGCTCTCCAGTTACCCAGGTCTGAAGGCAGCGTTGCCAGCAGCAGCAGCAGTGCAGAAGTAAGGGTAGCAGCACCACAACCCCCCTACAATAACCTTGCCACCCCCCCCCCCACACACACAACTGCTTTTTGAGTCAGGATCTCTACAATTACAGCACCATGACATTTCAGATTTAAATAGCTGAAATCATGAAATTTACGATTTTTAAAGTCCTATGATCATGAAATTGACCAAAATGGACAGTGAATTTGGCAGGGTCCTATCCACAACTTTGTTTTTCATTTGCTGGCAGGGGCCAGGTTCTAGCTTCTTGCATTGATCGGTGGATTCAGAAAAAGTTAATCGGGGGCCCTGATCAAAATAAAAGGAAGAGCAGCCAATGCCGCAGGGAAGCAGCACCATTTCGGCCAGGTGCTCACAGCTCCCCAGGTAATAGCCTGGTGAGTTAGATGTTATCAGAATCCCAAAGGGTAGAGGGGAAGCCGAGACACAGACAGGTGAAGAGACATCCCCAAGATTGCTGAGTGCCCAATTTCACCCATCCATCCCCAAGCTGAGTGGTATGTTACTCCTCCCAAAGGGACGGTGCAAAGCAGCATGAATAAGGAGGAGAGACTTGGTCCCAGAGCTAGGAATAGCACCCAGGCATCCTGGTCTAACATCCTCTCCCATTGCACGGGGGTAACTGTTTGGCATTCGGCCTGTAGCATTTCTTCTAGTCTAGTTTCCTGCCATCCAGCAACTTTGTAGTTTCATCAGGGTTAATTGTGCTAGACTCAGGACATTCGTTAGATATCAGCACCAAGATTTCTGTCTTTCTCCCCATGAGTTTGTGTTGCTGAGCCTGACACTGCATTTTGCATGTGCTGCGATATTCCAGCAATGTGAGGATGGGTCCCTTGAATCCAGCAGGAGTTTTTATTTTGGCAAGTTCTTTGCTATTTGTACTGATTTTTCTTTTGCTAACTCGTTTGACTGTGCACAGTCAGGAGGGCTCAGCCTCACATTCCTGAACCGAAATATCAAAGCGAATTACCACAATGAGCCACTCATTCCTTGTGAGCCATTATCAGTTACTAACTCATCTGGAATTCCCTGGCCAGCAAAACATGATTGACAGTGTCTTACCTAGCTACTTGATGTGTTGTGCAACAGCTCAGACAAAAAACCCAGTAAGGCAGTAACACACTAACAAGAGTTAATCTTCCCACCAGCTCATCGGCATTGATTATTACTGTTGTTCCCCTGGCACCTGCAGCGCCCAACCAAGGTCAGGGCCCCATTGCGCTAGGGGCTGCATAAAGACATAGTCAGAACCCTGAAGAATTCACCGTCTAAATAATGGAGCACTGCTCCTATCTGGGGGCCTCATTCAGATCTCTTGGCTCTATACAAGTCCTTACACTATTGCTTTCGTTACAGTGACCATCCTGCTAACCCAGTTACCAGGTACCTGAATTCACTGACGAGCATCTGCCATTTGGTCAGGTTCAGCTGTTACTGATGGAGGAGAACTCTAGGCTATTGTGGTAGGCAAATGAACCTGCATTTGGGGCAGTCTCTCCAGAAACAGGAACGCTAAGTTCTGGGGCTGCCAGGGACGACCAAACACCGACCTAAGTGGACACGACAACGCTGATGTCAGCACAGTAGCCGCCCTCTGGTGGGTTTAGCCCAGAGCCTCCTCGCCCATTTCTGACATTTAAGGCAAAGGCAGGTCTGAACGTAGAGGTGTGATATCAGAAGGCTTGTGGGATTTGAGGACTAATGATCAATTCTCTGCACTGCCCTGGGGGAGGGAGACCAGGCTGCTCGGCCTGGATCTCCTGCTCCCTGGATCTGCAGGGCAAAGAAAGCACTGAGGAGATATGTCCCTCCCTCCCTGGAGGAGGGGGAGAAGAAACTCTGTGCATGTCCAACAGCCCCCGTGGGCTAAGGGCCCAGTCCGCAAGGTGATGAGTGTCTCGCTCCCACGGCAGCCAAAGAAGGCACTCAACACTTCGCCGGATCCAGTTCTACACAAGGAGAGGCCCTGAGGGTCAGCCGGCCGCAAGCAACGGTAGCACAAGGAAATCCAGAGACCCCAGTGTGCTGCCCCGTCCCACAGTGCTGTGCTCAGACTCACTCCACCTGCTTGAAACCTTCGCGGGGGGCGGGGGGGAAGGTTTGGCAGCCCGTCTTGATGGCCCTGGCTGGGAGAGTGCTACACAGTGGGGAGGCCTCAAAGATTGGGGTGCATGCTGTGGAGAAGAAGGTCTCAGAGATTCAGGGACCCTTTCCCATAGGGACAGTGAGATGCAGGTATGAGAATCCCAAAGTGAAACCCAGGGGCAGAGCCATGTAACTGGGGGAGATGCATGATCTGGAACCAGAGCAGCAGCAGGTGAAACCCAGGGGCAGAGCCGTGTAACCAGCGGAGCACTGCAGAGATCTGGGCTAGGGTTCTCCTGCAGCTCTGCAGGCACGGACAGGTCCTCAGGCAGACGGGCAGGCAAGGAAAGCCAGGTGACAGAAGAATGGAGGTGGAGAATGTGCTGTCTTCTAGCAGTAGCTCTGATGGGCCAGGGGAGCCTGACTCTTCGGTGCTGGACCTTGAAATCTCTACATCTACGAACTGATTTATTACCAGCTCCGACAGTATGACATTAATTATATTCTGCAACATCAAAAGGTTTTCACTTGTGGATCCACGAAACAGAGGGGCTTTTCTTCCCAATGCCACGGGGCAATTTTTCCCATCAATGTCGATTTCAGTTTTGCCCCCAAGTTAAATGCAAACTGCTGACTCTGGGATTTTTTGCTACATCTCTGTGTTGTGTCTCCTGTCCCTCTCGCTCCCTCTTCCTCCTCTTTCATTGCTGCTTGCATTCCCCCAAGCAGGCACTCCCACCTGCAGGCTTCAGTGGCAGCTCAGACAGACAAAGACCAGGGGCACAATTCTGGCCCCATTCGAATGAATGGCAAACGTCCAATTGACTCCCAGGGGGCCAGGATTCCACCTCCCTCTGCTCAGGGTTTGAGCCTGTGGTCATGAGCCAGGCAGGGTGTAAAATCTTTCCTACCACTTCTTCTGCCTGCTACAAGTCACCAGGGGCTGGGGGGTTCCACACTTGCCCTCACCTCCCATGCCAGATGTCTCCCAAGCCAGGTGCTGCGCTTTGGAGACTGAGCCGGTAGCAGCTTAGGGGAGAGGGGAGTTTTGCACCCTGATTCCTGGGGGATAATTCAGGACCCAGTTGGCACCTGACCCTCTCCTGGTTGAGGATCTTATCAGGAAAGAATTTACATACGCTTTAATCCTTCTGATGCCACCTTGATTAGCTACCGCGGCAAAGCTACAGCACCACAGCCCTGCCGTGTGTGCCAAGACTCCTTGACAAATTCCCCAGTGGACTTGTTTTATCATAAGATCTCTCCTTCTCTCTCACACACACAAACACACAGTTGAAGGCGCTCCGTGGATTTGCTGCTTCTGGCATTCAGCACCTACAAGAGGGTGTTTGTTGAATTCATGTATTGATCTGATTGCAGCCCTGTATCCCCACACCTGCACTCTGGGCCGTGGCGTCAGGTGAACGACGCCGATGACCTCAGAAGCATGTGCTAGAAATCCCCTGTACGCTGGTGCACTGCACTTCACACCCTGATCGGCTCGTAGTGCGTTACCCGGCTACACTTCCATCCTGGGGCCCTGGCCATCTCGCGGTAACTGCCAGCAGAGGATGCCACGTGTCGCCTTAGGCCTGGTTTCGCTCTGTGGTGATTTTGCAGAGTGCGGGTGAATTCCATGCGCTTTAAAGTGACTCACTGGGCAAGCTTCCTACAGGCCTTCCTGGCCTAGTCTTCATGTGGCCCCATGGCAGCAGTACAGGCACCAATGGTCGTGAGCGCTTTTACCTCTGTGCCGTCCAGCCCTGATCAGAGCAGGGGCAGGCAACATGATGGGAACCAATCCCGAGTCCTGCTACACTCATTCGCATAGCAGTGGGATATTCAAAATAACCCCCCATGCATGGACACAGGCATTCTGTAGAAAGACAGGCAGGGAGATCTCTTGTCATCCCGGGTGGAGCTGTCATGGCACTTCTCCAGGCTTGGATTAGGAGAAAAGAGGCCCCCGCAGATCAGCAAACAATATCTCACCAGTTGCAGATTTGCATACATGAATGGGAATGCTTTGCTGGCCCTCCGCGCGGAATGAGGTGGAGGCCTGGATTTGACACCAACCATGCTAGAGCGCTGAAGGGGATTTGAAAAGTCAAACACAGGAGTCAGGCTTTGCTCATAGTGGTAAAAATTACATTGACCTTCACCTTTTTAGCCATGGGCTCATTTCAAACAGCAGCAATTTACAGACGCGATCCGAGGGAGCATTCGCTTTGCCTGGGCCGTACAAGTGCACTAGGCAGCCATGCGTGGCATGCACTCACTCGATGTGTCTTGATAATGTTCTAGCCGTTTGGGAAGCAGTACATTTCAGCCTGCTCCAGTGAGGCATACCACCCCTAGCCAAGAAGCCGTTGCAATCAGAGGTGACTCAGAATTTGAGGTGTCTCACTTTCAAAGAGCTGGCTTGGGACGCCCGAAAAGAGCCTGGTTTCCTGAGGCACTGCTCAGCACTTTCTGAAAATTGGGTCCCTTTGAAAGGTCTCAAGATGAGGCCCCACGATTGGAGGCCTCTGCAGTTGCCAGTCACTCCTGAGAATCTTGCCCCAGGAAAATATTTAATTCCTTAACTGTGCAAGGAATGTGAAGCGAAATACCTCCTGTTCCCTAGCACCGCCCGGAGTCTGGGTGCTGGCGAGAGCAGCACAAACGCCAGGAAACAAGATGATGTTTAAAAGTATCCGCAAGAGCAAAACACCCTGGGCATTTATTTGAAACACACAGGGCCTGCTCCTGGCCCACTCACCTCAACAAGGTCTCAGTCCAATGACCCCACTCCCGGAGCAGACCCGGAGGGGTTTGAGTAGGACTTAAGTGATGCCTAGGCCTCTGCCTGAGTGGAGTTTTGCCCACAGTGCAGGAACTAACCACAAGCTCATTTTCAGTTGCATGCTCAGGTCTCTGTTTGCCCGTGGAATTGCTCACTGCAAGCCAGGTTCTGAGCTCTGAACATTTAGCCCCAAAGGACTTTTCCCAACAGAGACGCTACTAAAAACCAGTAGCGAGACATGGGCTGCCTTACCCTGCAAAGTCATTCCACCGAGACCCTCGCAGCATTCCAGCCGCTCCAGAAAGGAGCCATCCTGTCCAGGCGTGGCACGTGCAGCAGGGAGATGGGCATCCACCTTGCAGATCTCCCACCCTACAATGCGCCCGCCCAAAGAACAGCTTTCCAAACAAAAGTCATTTGACACCTCGGACCAGTCTTTGAGCCAGAGCCCAGGGCCCTTAACCAGTGCACAGATCAAGTCCCTCCTTTGGCAAACTCCTAGTGCAGTCAGGGCACCAAGGGTCCTACAATGAACTCTGCAGTCGCAGACCCCACAGCGCTCACTGACCCCGATGAGGCCACTACAGTGGAGCTCCCGTCAGGATTAGGCTTTAGCAAGAATTTGGCCTCCCCAATTTAACTCTTACTCCTGTCATTTAGGGAGCAGCTCACTTTGGGGGGAGGGACCCATTGTGACTTTAGATTGACCCAACTGATCAGACTGGGGTTGACTTTAATTCACTGCGTTTATATTGGTTAGACCCCCCAAGATGTCACAGCCATGACATTTGTTTCCCTACCCCTGCCTCTATCTGGCATAAAATGCGATCTTCCTAAAACTGAGCTTTTTGGCCCTCCAAGGCCGATGGCTGGGTGGGGGCCCGGCCCAAGTGGGGGAATCTCACAGAACAGACGAAACAGACCAGAGTCACCCAACCCAAGGAGATCTCTTCTTCTGGATGGATTCCCTTTCACATCTAGCGGCGGCTGCTGTACAAGTTCTGTGCTTTGCTCGCCCTCTGTAGCCGACAGTTCATCATTATGCCATGGCTGGACGGGATACATATCACATTTATGCCATAGTCTATACTGACTGCCAGGTAATTGCTCCAGGAGAACATTGCTCTAGGACTACAATTTTTTTTTAATTACAGCAAGTAAAGGCCATCGATACAGAACTGGACAGATTCGTTTTTAATGAGATGCGACCTCCTGCTGGTTCAGAGGTCGCCTCCTTCGGGGCTGACCCGGGAAGGCTGGGTTTCATTGTCAGACATGTCAGAGAAGTGTCACGGGTTTAACCTTCTGAGACAGAGGGTCACATTTCCAGCCTTGCTATGGGGCTGCCGGCCCCCCTGGCCGGTCACCGAACCGGCACCGTTGTCAGCTTGTCTGGCTGCCAGAGGCAGGAACTTCCTTGGCGGCACTGAGCTGTTCCTCTTCTGCGGAGCCTCATTTACGTTCTTAATGGAGTGGTGAGTGGGGGCGAGCCCCCCGCCCCCGCACTCGGCTCCCCCGCTCGGCCCCGTGATTAATGCTGACGTGCATTCCACTTTTTATTAGGGAGTTGTCTGTTGCAGGCAAACATCTTGAGTGTTGCCGCTCCGAGGGTGTAATAGAGAGAGTGTCTGAAACAGGCAGGGCAGGGTTAGGGGCTGAGCCGTCCCCTCCTGGCCGAGTTTTCCTTGGCTCGGCTCGGCTGGGCACCAAGCTGCCTTGTTAAACGCTTTCTGCTCTAGACCTCAGCCGAGAGACCCGACCAACCTCTTGGGGCAGAGGCGCCAGGCTCAGACCTCAGTTGTGCCAGCCGTGCCCATTCGGCTGCACCGGGTAGCCTGGACTCCTCCAGACTTCAGCCTCGCAATCGACACATCAGCCTGGGGCAGGGCTACGCACGAGGCCAGCGCTGGCACGTAGTGGAACGGGAGGCGAGCGGGAGCGCGGCACGAAGGCCCAGAGCACAGAGCTGATTCCACTCAAGTTTAACCCGGTGTGAATCTGGAGCGACTCCTCGGAAGCCGCCAGGGTTACCCTGTCTACTGACAGGTTCTCGCCCACTGATGAAAAGGGCTCGATAAGAGCTAAGTGTTTATTCTAATTATAATTACTGCCCTGGTGTGGAGCAGGGGAACGTGTGTCAGGCCTGGGACACTGAGCCGTGACTGCGAAGCCCGGACTTAGCCATGACCCTTCGAGCTATTCCGCAGGGCAGAACTGGTATGTCTCCCCAGACCCCCCCCCTGAAATCCAGGCAGCTCCAGCCAGGAGTTAACAGCTTGCAGGATTGGGGCCCGCGGTCCCAAACACTGTGAACTGAATTTCCTTCTCTCCCTGTCCCCACTTCCATCTTCTCCCACAGAAAAGAAACCCCCAGCTGACACAGGGCATTAGCGACCAAGAGATCCTGCATCCGGGACTCAGGAGAAGCAAGAAGTCATTTCTGTGCAGTTGTTGAACGCTCCCATTCCCAGATGACTCCTTGTCATGTGGAACGGGCCACAATTCCAGCTGGGTTGTGGGGAGGGGCTGCGGTGGTGTTGAAGTCGGTGCAGTGGGGTGTGCGGCTGTAAGGCTGCAGCAGGCAGTGGACTGAGGCGGTCTGGATGTCGTGGTAGTCCGTGGGTTCTGGGTGTTGTGGTGGTTGTGATGTTGTGGTGGTTGCACGGCGGGTGGGGTTGAGGCGGTTGTGATGTGGTGGTGGGTTGTGGGGCTGCCGGCTGTTGTCTCTGTCTCTCTCCAGTGGAACACCGAAGGATCCGTCGGCAGTGCTGGTGGAAACAAGCGATTCATTCTTTCGCCGAGCTGTCAGCTTTCCGAGAGATCGATGAAAATGCTGCTGTACAAGTGGAGTGGAAGGGTCGGCGTGTCGCGCCAGCCACTGTAAATCTCCGCTCCGCTTGTTCCGTCGGCGGTGTGGTGCTTCGGGCTGGAGCGGGAGACACAGAGAATCGATGCAGACACACACACCGTCCATACGCCTCGGCACTTGCTTCCCGGGCCCCCTTGGAACCTGGTCTTGTCCTTTGCAGGCCTCAGAAATTCCCCAGCCTGCTGCCAGCAGAGAGGGGCTTTCCCCACACGCATCGCCTGCCCCCATCAGCCCTGTCCTGGTTCATCTGCTGCTGCTGTCTGTAACCGGGCTGTTAATTCCTAGAGGTGAGCCCAAGCTGGAAAGGTCAGAGCCAGGGTCCGGGGGGAGGGGGAGTTTAGATCCAGAGCCTAGTCTGAGCCCCTCCTTCTGGGAGCCAGCCCTGCTCCTGTTAATGCAAACGCTACATCCCTCCCCCTGCGTCTCCTCCTGTCTGACTCTGCCAAGAAGCCACCAAGCTGCCTCTGTAGCACGGCAGTCATGTCACTGAGGATCACGGCTTCCTGGCAGGGTCGCAGTGCTGGAGCTGGAGAGGAGCTCTCTGGATCAAACATGTCTTTGTTGGCAGTTGGCAAGTTCCTCTTTAGTCCAAGTGACACAGAGACCCCCACCAACCCCCCAGCCCTGGAATCCAGAGGAATTTGGATGGTGACCTCGCTTCTCTTTCCAGCCGGCCCGTGATTGCATCCTTTTAAAACAAGGAGACAGAGATTATTAGGCATTACTAATGAATGGTCAATTACTTATCTTTGTTACCGTTGCTATTAACACCAATATTTAGCAGGCACACCGGGCTTCACCAGCTCCGAGAGCAGCCCCGCCCCCCCCCAGCCAGCTGATCTGCACAGCACCCTGGGCAGGAGCAGACCTCTCCTTTTACAGCGCTCAAGCGGAACATTGCCACAGCCGGGTGCCCAGAGGGAGGCCCCTCCATCCAGGATCGGGGCCCTCTCGGAGGCCTCAGCACCCACGACCCCTGCTGAACTGGGCTCTCTCTGAAAACCAGGCCACGGGGTTCAGGGCCAGATGACAGATCTAGGTGCCGAGTGCGGAAGTGTTACCCTCGGCCGGGCTTCGCCTGCCTGAAAACTCCAGGCATGGGCTGGCTGAGTGCCAGCCTCACTGGAGGAGCCCGCGAGCCAGGGCGACTTGGCGGAGGCCACTCAGGACAGAGCCAGGAGATCTTGGAGACATGTCCTGTGTTCAGACCCCTCACCCTTTCCCGGGCTGCCTCTCCCAGTGAAGCAGCCGCCTTGGAAATCTCGTTGGGGGATTCTCCTTCCTTTGCTAAGAGGGGTTCCCTACGGAGCCCGCTGGGGCCATGAACTCCATGGCAGGGCCACGGCGGGGCTAGAAGTGAACGGATGAGCAGCGAGGGCCACGAGGGGGAAGTGGAAGGAGGAGAGACTGTGGGAAGGGAAGGGGAGGGATATGCAGAGAAAGGGAGGATGAGAACCAGCAGAGAGAGAAAACCTTGGCTCTGTTTCCTCAGCACCGACGCTCTTTGCATTATGTCATATGCCAGTCGTGCAATTCGCAGCAGCATGTGCTGGGGCTGTAGAGTCGCTGTTCATCAAGGCATTTCCCGTGACTCCTTGGGCAGGAGGTTTGACCCCCATATAAACAGCTGTGCAGCTGCTCCCAGCCCTGTCACCCGCCTCGCCCCGCGGTGAGCTCCCGGGCAGAGCGCCTGCACACGCCACCACGTTTTCATTTTGTCTCTCCTTTTGGGGGGTGAAATTTCATCACAAGAAGGGACGTCGCAGCAACTCCCAGTTCCCCGCTGGCTGCTTCCCCAAAACTGCACGCGCTGGGAGCTGGACTGGAGCATGACAGGCAGGGGGTGGAGGGGTCCCCCGTCTAGCAGCTTTTCCCCTCTTTTCACCTTCACTCGACCCAGCGAGGTCCCCGCTCTGTGTGGACAGCGGAGGCAGCAGACGGCTGGGGGATGTCACACCCTGACTCACTTTCACCAGTCCCTTTCGGAAGCTCCCTGAAGCCAGGAAACAGTGAGCTATATTCAATATAGACAGATCTCCACCTCCCCGCAACAGCATCTGAAATCCCCCAGAGCTTATTCACCTCCCAGGAATCCATGGGGAGGTTGCAGGGAGACCTCCCTGGGCTGCCTCACAGATGCTGGCTGCTGGACGCTCAGTGAACCTGCCTGTGGTTGTGTTGGCAATGGGGCTGGAACAGGAAGTTCTATTATAAACGAGGGGCCCTTTCAAGTTCTGACAAATTCATCAACCAAGCGAGGCTGTGCACACGCTGGCGAGGGAGAGGCTTTGCTTGCCGAGCCTGGAGGGGATCCCGGCCTGCTGAGATCCCGTCGATTCGGGCCTGGCAGACGCGCAGGTGTGAACTGTTCCTGCTTCTCTTCCTTCCCACGCCCTCCGCCAGAGTCGTCCGGCTGCACCAGCCCGAAGCCAGCAGACAGCAAAGTGGAACAGGCTGGGCTGCTGCCGTCTTGGGGCCTGTCCTGACCGTGCTGGGAGTGGATGCGCTCCAGTGTGCACCTCCAGCTCCAGCAGTGACAGACAGATCCAGGAGCCTGGCGGCAGAGAGCTTGTCAGCTGGGCTGCGTGCTCCATGGAGCCCACCACGGGGATCCAGAATACCAGGGTCACAGCATCCCCCCCACACCTCCACAAGGTGCCCAGCAGGAGGCCCCACTGACTCCGACCCAGCCTGGGACTTGGGGGTCCACCCCCAGACAGGGGTCAGAGGCACCATAGCTGGGAGCTGTTTGGGTGCAGCTGAGCTCATGACCTTAGAAATGGCCGGGTGACCCCCAGAGGAGATGTCTTGGTTTTATAGGGACAGTCCCGATATTGGGGGCTTTGTTTATATAGGTGCCAACTACCCCCCACCCCCGTCCCGATTTGTCACACTTGCTGTCTGGTCACCCTACACAAGGGGGCAGGGGCGTGAGCAGAGGACAGGGCAGGACGCTCTGGGGGCACATAGGACCACTGATCTGTATTTTGGACTTTACCGCTTGTAAATCTGCAGGGGCAGAAGGTGCGGCTGGAGACGTTCGCCTAGGTGGCATCGCTTTGGGTTGAGCCTGTGCCCTGCCTATAAATCCTAGGCTAGAGAGGGGGGCTGTGGCCAGAGCAGACCCCAGGGAATTGCTCTTTTCTAGCATACGGCCAAGCCCTGCTGCACGTGCACGGCCCAGGGGCAGCGCCAGGACACGTAGCTGTTAACCGGCCCAGCTCCCGGGGAGGTAAATCGGGGGCGGGGGGAGCGGGGAGAAGTGATGCACCCAAGGCCGCTGAGGCAGTAGTGGCTCAGTGCCAGGGTAGGACTCGGGAACTCTGGGCCCAGCCCTGCTGCCATCTCCTGCCAGACATGCCTCTTTTGGAGGCTCGGGCAAGAGGCAGAAGAGGAACTCTCGGGATTTCCCTGAGCTCCCCCTGCCACAGACCCACGTGCAGCGGGCCCGGAGGCTGCCTGCCCCCCAGCCAAGTCCAGAGAACTCTCGGTAGCTGGGAAGGGGTGAGCGGCTGAGCCAGTGCCCCTGGGATGGCCCAAACTCCCTGCTCCTCCCCTTCCTGTTTCTCACACAGCCTCTGTCTCCGACCTACCTGCAGCCTCTTGCCAGAAGCTCGCTAATGGGAACCAGTGAGAGGGCGCTGGCCGGAGGAGCCCACATCTGCTGTGCGGCTCTTATCTCCAAAGCCCTTTATGCTCCAACTGCTTCCAGCTGTCGAGCCCCCGTCACGCTGCAGTTCCCGCCGCCGGCCCTGTTTACACTCGGCAGTTTGAACCCGGGTCACACTCATTCCCCAAATCCCGGTCCCAGGCACTGGGGGCCAGCGAAGCAGTGGGATACGGGGCGGGAGAGCCAACAGCCTGCGATGCCATCCCCACAGCGTCCAGACGGGCAGGCAGCGTGGCCAATGCCGCATGGGACGGCAGGGGGGGTTGATCCTTTCTGGGCTGAGAACAAAACACTCCCCACACCCAGGCCTGCACCACCGAAAAGCAAGAAGTGAGGAGCTTGTCCCATCCACACACACCCCTTGTAGGCGTGCTGGGGACCAGCGCCGAATTCAGCAAACAGGCAAAGCGTCACGCAGAGGCAAAGCTGCCGAGATGAACCTGGACACACATGGCACATCCTCGGCTTCCCCTTCCTTTCTGTTCACTGCTGCTCTGCCCCGTCTCTGACTGCGTACCTGGCTGGCCCCGTCTCTGATTGCGTACCTGGACGGCCTGTGCCGAGGCAGTGGGAGGTTGCTAGGTTTACGCCATGGTGAGGAAAGCTCTGAGCTCTGGAGCGGCCAGGCCCGTGTAGAGTGAGCTGCTGGCCTCCCCCTGGTTCCTAGCAAGCCCCACCAGCACGACTGTGACGAGAGACCGCGGGCTGAACGGGTCATGGAGGTGCCGGAGAGGGACACTGATGGTCCCATTCTGTGAATATAGGATTTCAGACCCCAGAGCAGTTACTCTAGTGCCCTTTGCCACACAGCAATGAGGACCCCATAAATCCTGGGACAGACCGACTGATGGGCAGACAGGGGAGATGGCCCCGATTTCACTGTCTATAAAACTAGAAGGGTGAGGCCAGGGTGACCCCCCAGCTCAGCGGCACGGCAGTGCTCTCAGCCGTGGGCTGGACACAATCTGTGTCTGGCTCAGCCCCAGGAGGGCTGGAAGCTGGGGAGCCAGGCGTGGAAAGACGCTTGCTGAGTGCAAAGCAGAGAGCGTTGCGATGGCAAAGGCCACGGAGCAGCTGACAGCAATGGGAAGAGGAGGTGGAAGGTGGACAGCGCTGCGGGAAGGAGACCAGAGGAGAGGAGAGAGGCTGAGACGGGCTCCCCAGAGCTGATCTGGCAAATTGTGGTGCTCCCAGGACCACCCCGGTCCAGGATGGAGCGGCTCCGCCACAGGGAAACGGCTGCTCTGCGTGAGCGAAGGAGGCTGGGAGGAGAGCTGCGCCGCCATGCAGGGGGAGGGCAGTTAGTATCCAGGCCTGGCGTGGAGCTCCCAGGGTCAGATCCCAGCAGCTCCACAGACGCCTGCCGCAGCAGAGCAAGAGCGAGGGGGCTAGAGACAAGGGAGGCTTTGCAGCTCCAACACAGCGAGAGGAAGAGCCTCTGGCATAGGCGGCGAGTTCTAGGTGCCCGTGGTGCCAGTGGTGCCCGTGGTGCCCGTGCTCCAGCAATATTCAGGAACGTGGGCCCGGCTCCACCAACATTTGGGCTGATATTTTCAGAGCCGTCCCATCCATAGGGCCCCGCGACTCTCCCCCCCCCCCTGCTTCATGGGGACGTGGGGTCCAGGCCGGGGTGCGGGGCTAGCGGGGGGGCCTGACACGGGCAGCAGCGAACGACCCAGCCCCAGCCCGCCATGTCCGCGCCCTGCCTCTTCCCGCCCCTGTTCTGCCTCGCCCCTGCCCCCACTCCACCCCTTCCCCCAAGTTCCTGCCCCTACCCCTGAGCCAGTGCCCCTGCTCCGCCCCCTCCTGCTCCCATTCCGCCACACGCCCGCGCCCCACCTCTTTCCGGCTTCCACCCCCTCCCACGAGCGACACCGGCAGAGTGAGGCAAAGCGGGCTGTGGCTGGGTCACCCGCTGCTGCCAGTGCCAGGCCCCCCACTAGCCCCCCAGGCCACCCTAGACCCTGCATCCCCCTGAAGCGCGGGGTCCCCCAAAACGCGGGGCCCAGGGCGGTTGCCCTGGTCCGTCCTATGGATGGGACGTCTCTGCTTGGACCCGTTCTGGGCACCACAAAAATTACACAACCTGGTACCCAGCCCTCTGGCATATGTGTGCTTTTACCTGGCCATGTTCTGTCGGTGGCCTAAAGAAATCAAGGCTTGTTCCCATCCAAGGGTTCAGGGCTGTCCCCAAGGAGGGTCTCATTACAGGCCAGTTCAGCTCAGCCCCGCAGGCCGGCCTGCCCAGGCCTGCTACTTGGTAGCCTAGCAATGGGGGTTATTTGTCAGGGCACAGGAGTCAAAACGGCACAGAAAGAAGCAAGACTTTCCTGGAGAAGCTGAGATCGGTGTGAGATGATTTTTTCCTTCCCTTCTGTTTGGTGGCTGAAAGCACCCGATTGTTTGCAAGGGCAACAAGAGATGGGCCCCAGCTCATGGGGGAGGGGGAAGGAAGGGGGCAGGAAATGGGAGGACAAAGAGATGACTGTGTGACAGCTGACTTCATAAGGGAAAACCAGGGTGGATCGTTCCCCTCCTTCCAGAGCATGTTTTTGTCTTATCATTATTGTTTGTACTACAATAGCATTTACGGGTCCCAGCCAAGATCAGGGCCCCATCGCGCCGGGCGCTGTCGAGACCCCAGCTGAGATCAGGGCCCCGTCGCGCCGGGTGCTGCCCAGACCCCGGCCAAGATTAGGGCCTCATCGCGCCGGGCGCTGCCCAGACCCCAGCCAAGATCAGGGCCCCGTCGCACCGGGCGCTACAGACATAGTGCGAGAGACCCTGTTCCAAAGAGCTCCCAGTCTAACTAGAGAAGACAAACGCAGAGAGGGTGGGATCCCCATTTCTCAGAGGGGGAACCAGGCCAGGGAGGCTATGTGACTTGCCCATCGTCACCCCAGGAGCTGTGGCAGAGCCAGGAATTGATCCCAGATGTCTTGAGTCCCATCCCTGCCTTCTGAACAGTGTGTACCCCCATTTACTTCCCAAGAGAGACTGGGCCAGTTAGCTCTTTGTGCATTCGTCATGGGCTCCCCCCGGGCGAGACGCCGAGTGGCCACAGCTCCTAGGCACGTCTCTGCAGCCCAAGGGACTTAGGCACCTTGCCAAGTAGGGTGCTGTCTGCTCTGGTCCAGTCACTCTCTTAGTCTGACGTTTGCTAACCTGCCCCCGTCTCCCCCCAGCACTGGGACCTGCCACGAGAGATTGCTCTCCCTGTGACCCCTCTGTTCTCTCTGCTAGTGTATAACCTCTGGCAGCGGCTAGCTCTGACCTCTTGCCAGAGAAGTGCCCTGGGGGGGACTACTTTCCTTTTTTGTGCGCTGGCGGAAGTACACCGGTCTTTGCAAAGACCTTGGTCTTTTGTCCCTACTGAATCCCAGGGCTCTGGTGGCTCTTAAAGACCCGGCACATGGTTCTACAATAACAACCCTTCTGAACTTCAAAGTGGAGCCCTCCGCAGAGCAGGGGACTCTTGGGAGGGGCTCCCCACCCTGGACAGCCCAGCCAGCAAAGACCTGGAGCCCGGGCCTTGTTTTCAGCTGTCAAGCCAGAGAACGAGGCACTTTCTTGGTGAGCGAGCAGCAGCAACAGGCACGGAAGGCATTATCCTGGCTTCTGCCCCAGTTGCTTGCCTGGCAGTGCAGGGCATGGAATGCGCCCGCAGCCAGCTCCAGCCAATTTGGCCTGCGGCTCTCCTGCCATCCGTCAGGGCTGGGGAACGCGGGACGGACAGGGCTAATAATGCCAAGGCTCTGCTCATTTGGGAAAATTGCTCTGTTTTCCCCAGTGATTAACGAGAGTTGGAAAAGGACGGCTCCGAGGCTGGGCTCCCATTCACGTGCCACTCCCGCCAGCCCCGCTCCAGCACCCCGGAGCACTCTGCACTGCCAGAGGTGAGACGGGCCCCCGGTCTGTGGAAAGGCCTTGGTCCGAGGGGCAGGACTGGGCACCACGTTGCTGGGCTGAGAGTTACAGGAGGGCGACCCCTGAGGAATCAAGTATCAGGGGGGAGCCGTGTTAGTCTGTATCCACAAAAACAACGAGGAGTCCGGTGGCACCTTAAAGACTAACAGATGTATTTGGGCATATCTTTCGAGGGTAAAAACCTCACTTCTTCGGATGCACATGAGGAATTGGGGAAGCTGCTGTAGGAAGCGTCAGTCCCAGGAAGCCAGGAGAACACAGGGAACCAGGCCTGAACGGACTGGGGGAAGGAAAGGCCTGCAGAGCAACTGCATGTGTGGGAAAGGGATGCTGAAGCCAGGCCGGGGACTAGTCCTCCCTGCTAGCCACAAGCCACAGCCAGCTGTGACAGACTCGAGATCCAGGCCAACCGGTGGCTCTGACATCAAAGTGTGCTGCCAAAAGAGGGGGTAGAGCGTCCCTCCGGGGCAGCTTTGCCAAAGGCGGGGGCCACTCGCTGCCCCAGCCAGAACAACGAGAAGATCTGTGGCCCTGGGTCCCGGGTCCATCCACCATTCGCAGCCGGTAATGAACACAAGGCTCTGCAAGGGGGCAGCTCAGAACTGGCCAGGTAGACAGTGCACCTGTCTCTCCGTTTCCATGGACCCAGCAGAGAGCGAAAGCCAAACCCACCTGCTCCTACTCCACTCTCCACAGCTTGTTTGGTCCCTGGCTTTGCTTCTGGGCCCACCAATCATTGCTGCCAGTTGAGAAAGGGGTTCCTGTGATCTGCACACTGGGCAGGGACCCAGGAGCTCATCTCACACCAGGGCGGTCAGTCAGCTTCTGAAGGTGACAATTCTTCTCTGTTACTGATCTGAGCGGGCGTTGAACTGGCAACCTAGACATGAATGGCTCTGCCTCCCCCGACCCACCCTTTACCCCCAAAGAGCGAGCATTCGGGCCGTTGCCCACGCCAGGTTGGAAAGATGGATGCAGCAGGCTTTTCTATTCCGTGTCAGAGAGATGCTCCCGGCTGAAGCCACCGGCAGCCGCTGTAGCCTGCCTTGGGTTATGGGCAAAGGTCCAGCTCTGGCATTCCCTCCCTTCACCCGTCTCCCAGGGACAATAGCCACAGATGAAAATTGAGAAGGGAAGGGGAAAACAAGAGCAGTCACCATTTTCCAGCTGCGCAGGTCTTTGCCCTCTCCCTCCTTTTCCGTGTGTGCAGGTATCTCCACCCATCTACAGATCCGGCTCTGTTTCCATCTGTCCCTCTGTCAGAAACTAATTGTGCCTGTGTTTCCTCAGCGGCCCGGGAGCCGCGCGGCTGATGTCTCCTTTCATGGTACCCGTCAGCTTGCCAGAGGATTTACACTCCTAATGATATGCATTCTTCTGCGCTATAGAAACTCCGCTAAGACGGAACCTTCTGACTGAAATACATTTGCTGATTGGGATCACATGAGCCGTCAATAGACAATGTTAGGGATACAGGGCCTTTCTCCAACGTGTGTGAAGAAATTAACATTGATGTGTTTAAAGCCAGTTCTAACCCCTATGTTAATGATGTGTGGCTCTTTTTTCCAAGACGGATGTAGGCTTAGCGTCACCCCTGCTTCCATTTAACTCCGAGCGCAGCCCCCTAAGCGCGCCACACTCCACCATCTTTATTTACTACCCAGTGTAAACTACCCCCAACAAGATTAAATTCTGCTTCAAATAGATTGGAACCTTCCTTCCAAGGGGTGGGGGACGTCGCCCTGAGCAACAGGAGTCCCTGGTGCTGTGTTTGGAAGGAGATGAACTATTGCAATATCGTTGCTTCTGAGGACGGGAGGCCCCTGGGTCGGTGGTGAAGGGAAATACAGCCCAGGCGTCAACGAGCGAATACCTGGACGTGGGAAGGAACGAAGGTGGGAAGGAACCGGATCAGAAGGAAGTCTTTCCCCCTGGACTCATGACTTATTTCTGCCTTCTCTGGTGCCTGCTGGGTCAAGAGGGCAAAGGTCCAGCCATGCACACCCTGAAGTGGCTAATCGGTATTAGTTCTGATGCTTCATTTTCAATTTTAAAAATAAAATGTTGGGGTGGAGGGTTTGTGTCTCATATCCCGCCACTCTGGAACGTCGTCCTCGGCAGAAAGCTAAGGGTGTAGACTAGGGAAAGACAGGAGAAATACTTCTTCTTTGCCCCTCCACCAGTTTGACTCTTTGTAGTGGAGTATTTTACAATCCTTTCTCCCTTTGGTCCCCAGACCCCCTGGACTCAGCTGCCCGCTAAAAGATCAACTATTGCTTCCTTCACAGTCTGCGGCCTGCTGGTGAGTTAGTAATGGCCAAAGGGCCACACTATGTCCCTGGTTAGACAGCCAGACCCGCTCCCCTCCAGTCCCCTCTCCTTCCCCAGTCCAGAGTGGCTGGGAGAGTTTTCCACTTAAGAAGCTGAACTGGGAGCATTAGATCAGCTCCCACTTTCACTTTCTAGAATAAACTTTCCCTGTATGGAGCTGGCCTGCCACCTCTCAGGGGGATGGCTGGGAAGGAGCCATGATTTCCATGTGCTGCTGCTAGGGGAGAGCAATTTCATGGGCACCCAGCTGTTTGTAGAGGCCCCTGGAAACAGATGCATTACTCCTCCCATTTGTAACTCCCAAACGCATTGCACAATCCAATGCCAACGGTAGCGTCTGGACTGGCACACTCTATGCCCCAAAGCCAGCTTCTGATTTACCACCTTTCACGGATGTCATAACCACGCACCCACTCAGTTATGTGCTTGGACCTGCACCCACGGGCCCCTGTTCTCCACTGCTCTGCACCTCGGGTAATCGCTCCCCCTCCTGCAAAGCGGGCGTGGAATGCTGCTAAGCCAGAATGGGAACAATTTGCACCCAATTTGCTTTCACTGTGCATGGGTGTAAACAGCATGTTGGCTTTGGTGCCCAACACAGAGCTGTGCTCACACTTTTTTCACCGGTGCAGTGAACCACCTCGCTGGCTCCAGCGTAGCCAGCAAAGAAATGATCCACCCCCGGGCAGACACACAGCTTGCCTTGCCTTGATTATTTGTAGTGCAGTACTACCACGAAGCCCTAGCCAGGCGGGCCCCTCATGGTGCTAGCTGATGTACAGACACGTCATTCCAAATGAGAATAAACAACAGCAGTTATAAAACGATGTTCACTTTTTGTTTTAAGTCCAACTTTATTATAAACCATCTGCATCCCACTTCTACACCTGCTGGACCCAGGGAATCCAGATCAGAGCAGAGGCTATCTGTATCGATAGTGGGATGGTCTATGCCAGTGGTTCTCAAACGTTTGTACTGGTGACCCCCTTCACATAGTAAGCCTCTGATAGTAAGCGACCCCCTTATAAATTAAAAACACTTTTAATATATTTAACACCATTATAAATGCTGGGGGCAAAGCAGGGTTTGGGGTGGAGGCTGACAGCTCACAACCCCCCCATGTAAGAACCTTCTGACCCTCTCAGGGGTCCCGCTCCCCAGTTTGAGAATCCCTGGTCTATGCTGATTAGTGGCCTATATGCAGGGTAGTGGGTCTCAATCCAGTTCCTAGCGATCAGGAATCCATGTCACATGGAAACATCATCCCCACTGGTATCAGCTGACAAGGTTCCAGGCAATGTCAACCAAAAGAGAGCAAGGACTGAGCCGGCCATGCAAACCGAACGCCTCTCTGGCTTGCGGAACTGGTTCCTGCAGGTCAGGGTAAGGCACTCGGGTGCAGCTGCTGCATGTATTGTAACGGTTCTGTGAATTAATGGAAAACTTCAGTCTCAAGAGGCTGTCAGTCTATAAAATGCATTTATCCATAAATGCATAGAAAACCAGGCAGATCAGAGGGAAGGCTAGCAGTGCTGGAGAAGACAATAACCAATGAACTACTTACGGCTTCAATATTGCCCTTCAGAGGGACTTGATAAGTAGTTTAGACCCAAAAGTTAAGATTTGCTCAACAGTAATAATGATCCCAGGGTTTTCCAAATGGGATAGTACTAGAAATGTTTCATGACATCTAAAATAAATGTCAATTAAAACAGTTTGATTGGTTTGGAAGTAAACTTTCCCCACGCCGTGTTTGCAGCCGAGACATTGCAGCATTGTGCTAGTGCATGGGACCCAGACATGAAACTGAGTAGAAACAAGAGAGAAAGGGGCTAAGCTACTGTAGTCCTTTGCTTTTTGCTAATTCACTCATCTTGGACAAACAGCATAAAGGCTGCAAAGTAAAGTGCGGTCATAACATGCTCTCAGTTTTAATCATCCAAGGCTCGGTTAGTAATACCTACAATGATCTTTTATTTAAAGGGGCGCTGTCAACTTTGAAAACATGCTTCTGCATTGTACCTTGCACTGTTACAAGGACAATCTAGGATGACAATCAAATAAAAAAAAAAGTTTTCCCCATTGACTCAGTTTGTTGACTTTGGGTCTTCGCCAGCACTTTGTGAATAGTCGGTTTCACTTTTTCTCCTGTGTGACCTAGTAAAGCGCCTTTGTTTGTGTGGGTCTTTCACACAACACCCAGGTAGAGGAAAACCAATTTACAAGAATAAGAAAATGTGTTTGTAAAACCAGGAAAACTGGCAGGCCAACTCTTAGCTCAGGGTAAACAGTAACAAAACCCCACGAGGTGGGAAGCTGGCTGTCCTTTTACATACAGAGCCACCTTCTCTCTGAGTGCCAGGGGCACAGGGGTGGCAGCCCTGGGGCCAAGGGGGCAGAGCTAAGTCCCTATCGTGCGCAACCCGCCTGTGCTCCCCAGTGTCTCAGCCACTGGCCCTGGGAGCAGTGCAGGCTCGAGGCTTGTTGGGCCCGGCTGACGAGCGGAGTCCCAGGCCCGGACACGCGGGCAGAGCCGGCTGGGTGAGCACATGGCGAGCCTGAGCCTGGGGCATCCCCAGCAGCGCGCACACCAGCCTCCGCTGAGAGCCGCCTGCCCATTGGCCCGAGAGCCCGGGCCGCTGCGCCCCCACGTCCGATTGGAGGAGGCGCGCCCCACCCGCCCAGAAGGAATCATTCACAGAACGGTGGCGCCGCTGCTGATTGGCGGCGACGCGAGGGTGCGCGGAGGGGGGCGGCGCGACGGATTTAAGGTGACCCGAGAACGCTCCGGGCTGCGGCGCTGCCCAGTCGGGGCGCGCCCGGTGCCTGCAGCCTCCTGGACGCCCCTTGCCCGGGAGCGAGCCCAGCCCCAGCCGGTCTCCCGCCGCCCGGGAGCCTCCGCTGCGCCCGAGCAGCCCGGCTGCCTCCATCCCGCCTTAAAAGGGGCTGGGTCCGGGGATGCCGGTGACTCAGGCTGCTGGGGGAGGGGGCGGCTCTTCCCCGCGGAGTCTCCCCCTCCCTACCCCCGCCCCGCCCGGGGCGTCCTTCCCCGGGCCGCGCCTGCTGCTCCCCGGGGCGAGCCCCGGAGCCGGTGCCCGGGAGCAGGGGGGCCGGGCCGGGCCGCCGGAGGAGTCGCTGCAGCTTGGCGAGGGGCCGCGCCCGAAAGAACCGGGGAGCCCGGATCGCCGGCGCGGAGCTCGCACGTGTTGCGGGCCGAGGCGGGGGGGGGGGCTGCCGCCGGGGTCCCCCAGGAAGAGCCGGGGGAGGAGGGGGGGGGGGCGCACACCCCGGCCCCGGGGTGCCCGGGCTCTCGGCGGCTGGATTCTCGGAGCTGCTGGAGTTCGCCCCCCGCCTGCGGAGAAGGCGAGCCTGAGTCGGCGGGATGGAGACTCGAACTACGTGCGAAGCCGCAGGGGCCGCAGTCCGCTGCCAGGCGGGGGCCCGGAGCCCCAGCTCGGGAGAGCGGCGGTGCGTGGCCCAGCTGCCCTGGGGAGGGACAGGGGGTGGGGGAGGGGGTCTCTTTCTGATTTGGGGGCGATTCGGTCTGGGCGGCAGCTGCTTGTCCCTGGAAGGTAAAAACGATTGTTGGCCAAAGGCAAAATCGCAGCGTGCGGGCCCAAGCCATGCTCCCGGCTTGCCGAGCCAGGGCCGCTGGGTACTTCCCAGCCGGCGGGAGGGGAGGGTTAACTACAAACTCTGCTTTATTTTCAATAGCTTTCTCCCCCCGAATTGTTTTTCTGGAGGGGGGGAAGAGGCTGGATTTCTGGATTGCCAGGTATGTGCTCTTTTCCCTTCTCCCCCCCCCCCAAAAAAAATAAAAATCAAGCGATGATTTTGGTGAGTTAAAAATATAATATATATAAAAGATCATTTAGGGCAGGAAAAAAGTGGTGAGGAGCGGAGTTGGCTTCCTCCAGGTCTAGGGAGCTGGAGTCAAGCAAAGGGTTGTAATAAAACGTAGAACTGCCTCGGAAGAGATTTGTTCCAGCCCACACGAGCGGTTTGCGGGTTTTGGGGTTATTGCGGGATTCTTTCTTCCACGCAGCAAGTAAATCTGTCCGGCAATTCAGATTTTCCACGGTGGCCTGATCCACTATAAAGCATATTAAAAGACTCCTTTGTTCTAGGTTATGGGGTCTTTTGGTTTTAATTTTTTGTGTAAAATAAAAAAAAAACCTATTGTTCCTTTTGTAGCTAGAGAGGGAAAGACCTGAATGCAATGTTTGAGCTAATAGGCGGACAGAAAACAATAGGAAAGCCCTTTTTAAAAACTACAAATCCCGATTAGAAGTAAATCCTCTAAAGGGAACTTCAGTCTTTGCTTGCTTGCTTATTTATTTTTATCGACAACAAAAATACCACACGGGGCTCTGAAATAAAACGCAGAGAAATCATTCCACGTGTCTCTGAATCAGAGCAAATATTAAAAACTCGGGATGGGAAAACTCCTTAGACGGGGTAATAATAATTCTAACTAATGTTGCTTTCGAAATGTAAACAGGAAACCGGTTTAAAATAAAAAGCGAGGAGATTGGATTTGAATCTAGAAATCTCAGTTTCTCGGCGCTCACGCGGTTCGTTTCGAACTGGTCTGATTTCCCCCCTGTAACTACTTTCCAAGTGATTTGGTTTTTTTAATTATTATTTTAATTCTCCGGGCGACCAGGCATAAATTTATTATTTTTAAATATTTGGGGAGAACAAGGTAATGTATTTTCTAATCCGGGTGTGGGGGGGAACCCACGGAATAATTGAATTGCTAAATTGTGTATCTTTTTTAAAAAGAGAAATTGCATTTAAAAAATTTTTTTCTTTGTAGATTTTTTTTTTTTTTTTTTTAAAAGCCTAAATTTTTTTCCTTCTTAACTCTGGATCTACGGCTATTTGGATTCCTGGAAAACAATTGGTTTTACGAGGCTTCCCCAAAAATGATTCCAACTATCCCGGGTTCTTTCCAAGAAGATCTTTGGAGAGGGATTTAAGGGATCTGAATGTTTTTGATTATTTTGTTACCTCGCTAAATAAAATAAAAATCTTCCCCTCACGCCCCCCGCCATGCAAGGCCCTGGCTCGGCTGGGAGGAGAGAGCAGTATCGGGAATGGGGGGGTTGCATTGTTGCAAACCTTGAAAGCTCGAAGATTCTCGCTGGCTCCGGCCAGACGCTGCCCTACACCGGAGTGTCTCGATCCGAGTGGTCACGAATAAAATGTTCACCCCCCTCCCCAGACAATGGCACAGCCAGGGATCAATAACCGAAGCCGCTGGGCGAGTTGGAAGATGGGTTTCCTGACGGCTAGGAAATACATGGAGGGAGGTTTTCAATCTGGATTAGGGCACAATGGCAAACCCGTGTGGAAACGATACCAACCCACTATCGAAGGGGGAAATTCAAGTGATTCTTTCGAGGTTTATTGGCTTTAAATGAAAAGAGGTTTTTGGTTTTATCCCCCCCTCGATTGGATTAAAAATACCCTTTATTGTAATTAACCTTTTAGAGGAATTTTGTGTGTAACCGTCAGACAGAGCAGGAGGCGAGGCGAGGCCGAGCCCAGGTTTGGTCAAACGTACAAAGCTTTTTGCTCTCTAAATAAAACTAAACAATCCATAAAAATATGATTTCATTGAAAAAGTCTCGGTAGATTTATGGGTTGGAGAATTCCCAGCCCTGCAATCAGTCCCGTTTCAGTTTGTTTAGGGATGTCAGACTTTCCACTCTTTTTTCCGTTTTAACATTTTTTTTTTTGAAAGCAGTCTCTTAATTCCATTTTAAATCTCTTGTCACGGGTCACTTTGCTGCTTTTCGGATTTTTTTTTTCCCCAGGAAAACTTGCTTCTCCTGCCCTTCCACCCCCGTCACCCTCGGCAGCTCCCAAAACTGACTGAATTTACTCGGAATTTTTCTTCCTTCTAATCGATCCTCTAGTTTCATTTCTTCCTCCCTGCAAATGTATTTAATCGCCCCTGCTCTAAACACAAACTGCGTCCAGAACAATAAACTACGTTCAACAAACTGCAAATAATAAAATAAACCTTGGCAACCAATATTTTTTTTTGCCTTTGGTGCATGGTTAGATTATTATTATTTATGCCCTGGTAATATTTAGCTAATTATATTTATTTGCCTTGCAAACATTTAATTTAATTAGAAAGCAGGTCCCAAATCCACCCTCTTCTCCCCTTCTCTACTGCCATTTAATTATGTTCTTGTCCGCATGCCAAATATTTTGTCCCCTCCCCAAAAAAAAGCATTTAGGAAACCAAACCGTCTCTGGAAGTTGCTGGTTTCTTCTGCAGGGTTGCAGCTGGGGTTTATTTCGACACTTTTTGTCGCCAATAAACGCCCTACAGTGTTGACGCCGGTGCCTGGTTAGCCAGCGCTCGGCGGACTGTCTCGCTCCCGGGTGGAAGCGGCTGCGTGGAAATCCCACGCCTGGCAAATTCTCCCGAGTATTTTAAGAATGTTGTAAGTGCAAGTTGCAGCTTTTTTCCTTTCTCTCCCCCTCCCTCCTTTCAAGACACTAGGTTGCAAGTGGCAGAAAAAAAAAACCCAATTAGGTGGAAATCAAAGATTAGACGAGGAAATCGGGTCGGATGCGGCAGTGGGGACATTCGCCTGCCATTAATAAACCTTTCTCCGGAGCGCTGACAAAAGTGGGATCCTCCCCGCAACTCCCCTCATATCCAAACTTAGTGGGTCTGTTTTATGATTTTTTCCTCTGTCCTGTTCCTTGGGCTTTGTTCCCTGAACACAGGCCTGGCAAGCAGCACCCCCCCCACACACACACACACTTTTTTGTGCCTGAGTATTGCTTAATTTCTTCTGAAAGGTGATGTGTAATCAGCTAATCGGCGGGGCATTTTTCCTCTCGAGCCCCACGCCACGGCACAAAGCAAAACTCCGCTCGCACCATCTTTTTTTATCTTTTAAAAAATGGCGAGGCAGCTTTCCTGCCCCCACCCGCGCCCGGGCCATCCTCTGCTGGGGAAGAGACGCTGGGTCGAAACATTAAATACAAATAAATCTACCAAGTTCTATCGAGCGAAGCTTTGCAGCCCAGCCCCAGACCCGGGTGGCAGGCGGGGGAGTTGCGACTCGCTGGTTTCCTTTCACTGGCTCCCTGTTTGGTTTGTGTGGTTGCTGACTGCACGAGGAGCTGTGGGGGGACCCCCAGAGCCCGGCACCCCCACTCCGTGCAGGCCTTTGTCAAATGGAGCCTTTTTCTGGGAAGAGTTGCGAATGAATCCCACAACCCGGATTGCAGCGGGCCGGACTGACGTTGTGTGTATTTCTTTCCTGTGTTGTTGTTGCCAGTTTATGACCTTTTCATGCTGTTAAAAGGAATGTCTTGCCACATCTAATTTTTGTCCCAATGAGCTATGGAAGGGGGGAGCCCGGCATTTTGAAGTAATTTGATAAGCCATCAAGTAGCAAATCCGAAAAGGGGGGGGTGGGGTGGGGGACTGTTACAGGTATAGTTTTCTTTATAACCTGAATTTACAATGAAAGCATTCTCCTTTATGGATATAATAGATTAGATTTCACAACTTACTTCAGCCGAATGGTACCGTTTAAGGAGCCCCGACTGATTTTTATTACACGCAGCCAAATTGGATGTTTGTGCTTTTAAAGGGAAACGATTGTGACATGAAGAGATATAATTTTTAAAGTAAAAAGGCAGCGGATTGGGATCGCCAGCCAGGGTAGCCAACACACACTCACACACACACTTATACACACACGCAGAGCTACTTACGATAAAAGTTTGCTGGGAAATAATATTTGCAAGGACCTGCCTTTAGCAGAACCTGCATCCCGTCCTTCCCGCTCGGTGTGAGCCCCCCCCCATGCGGGGCACTTTGTCCCCCTGGTTCTTTGTTTAACGAGGGCTGCCGGGTCACTCGGGGAAGGTGGGCTAGGAAAAGCAGAGATGTTTATGCGGGTCAGTGAATTTCGGGGTCAGCAAAACCTCACCCAAGGCGGGGGGACGTTCTGCCTCCTCCGCTCCCCCTGTGGCGCTGGGAAGGAGGGGAGCAGGGGCGCCCCCCCCCCAGCCCGGGGCACCCCGCCTTTCGTCCGGGGAGTTCAGGGGCGCAGTGCTCCGCGCACTTGGGGGATCTGTGCCAGTCGCTCCTCTCCGTTGAGCGGGGGTTTCTCCCCCCCAAAAAAACCCCACCCAGGCGTTGGTTAATTGCACGCTATTGACCCTGTCCCGGAATCGGACCGGCCCTGGGGCCCCTGGGCTGGGGGGGGGGCTCCTAGAACCAGTCCAAGCGTTTTTCTTAATTAGAGTTTGAAATATTACAACGATGGCCAGGGTCACGCGGCGAGCCCGAGCGAGCTGGTTCCGGCCCGAAGGCGCATCCAGGGCCAGGGATCGCCGGGGGGGCTTTAAGGGGGGGGGCTTCCGCTGCTCCGTGTCCACGCGGCTTCGCGTCTCGCCTTGGCTTGTTCTTGGAACGCGGGCGGCCCGGCCCGTTCGCTGGGTTCGAGCGAGCCTGCGGCGGGGGTCGGGCCGGGGGCATGTGCGGGGAGCGGGGTGGCTGCGGGCATGCCCCGCCGGAGGTGTTTGCGTGTCTGTGTCCAGCCCCCGCTCTGCTCCTCGCGTCCTTCGCAAGTGGCCGGGCTCGTTGCTCCAATGTGCCGCGTGGGCCGCAAAACCCGCGTGGGGAGGTGAACTGCGTGGAGGCCCCTCTCGGCACACCGGTCGCCTGGGCGGACATTCCCTTTAGGGGGGTCTGGGCCTGCGACCTTTCCTGCCCCCTCCCCCGTCCGCGCAGAGCTAACCGGACTCCCCCCAGGGACGTTGCCTCTCCCACCCCAGCCCCCAGCAGCTTGTCCCGTGTCTCCAAGCCCCATTTCGCTGTCAGTCCTTGTTAAAGTCTCCCCGAGCCCTGATCAGGGGAAACGGCCCCTCCCCCCGCCTTGGGTATTTGCTGCCTTGTTGAATGCAAATTTGGCCGCCGGGGGGGCTGGGGCCTCTCCAGTGGACAGAGGCAGAAGGCTCTGGGCACAAGGCCGCAGCCAAAGGGCCTCTGGTTTCACCTTCATTTGTATCATCCCTGGACACTGTGATTTAATCAGAACCATCTTGGCCCAGCCCCCCTCACTGCAGCCCCTCAGCCCACCCCACAAATGGGCCCCCAGTTCTGCTGCGGGGGGAAGAAACGGGGAGACCGCAATGCGCAGGGCTCTGGCGAACTGCCCTGGGGCCAGCCCGGGGTCACTGCTCCTCTCCAGCCCTCTGAAACCTCTGCCCGCCCTCCGCCACTGGCACGGGGTGAAGCAAAAGTCAGGTCCAACAACACGAAACCACCCTTCGCCCCCCGAAATAAAGCACAGCCGCCTTGGCCAGCTAGTGCCCAGCCCAGGCCTGCAGGGCAGCATGCATGGGTGGTTCTGCAGTTGGCCTTGGCCTGCATTTCACCTTGGAAATGGCTGGATTTCCCTCCCAGCTCCCGTTGGAGGGATAAAACAACAGCATCCCGCAGCCCTCACTCCGCCCTGTTGGCCCTTCTGGTTTTCACACTTGCTAGCTACCCATGTTGTTGTTGTTTGGGCTTTTCTTTTTCACCCCTGGCTTTGTTTGCAGCAGGTGGGGGAGGGAAGAGGGGACTTGTTTCTCCCCCGCATGTGACTTGGTGGAGGGATACTTGGAGAGTTTGCACCCTGGACCCAGCTGGAGGATTTCTGGGGGCAATGCCCCCCCGACCAGACGGGGTTTGGCAGCTTGCTAACCCACACGAGACATCGGAGCTGAATTGAATATGAAAAGTGAGACATCAGATCACCCAGCAAGTGCAAAACAATACAGCTTAGAGAAAGCAGCTTACAGCCACGCTGCCCTCCACTTAATGCACTCGCCCCAGCGAATCCGGGGCCAGTCGGCCACACGGACACCCTGAGGGAGCAGGGCCGAGGGGCACCCGAGTTGGGCCAGACCCAAAAAGATGCCCCACAGCCACCTCTCCACAAACACAGCCCTGCGGCTGGGCTGCCTAGTGCTTTGGCACCTGGCTCTGAAGCTGGCCCCGGGGCGGGCAGTAGGAGCTCGGGCTGGAGGTGCATTCTGGTGATGGGGGGGGCCCTGGAGGGGAAGCAGGGGCATTTCACGCTCACCTGCACTTGGGGTATGGATGGTTGAATTCCCGCCCCCCCACCTGCACAAGACCCCACCGTGCTGTTCACTGGGGAGACGAGTGATACCTTTGTGTGTGTGTGTAGTTGTGCTAGAGATCAGTGGGCTCTTTCAGTGGCCTGGCCCAATAGGCCCCTCCCCAATAACCTTTTTACGGCCCCTGCCCAGCCCTTAGGCTTTTCCTTCCATTCTGAACCCTTCCAAAGACATACGTTGAAAGCCAACCCGGCTCTGGCAAAGGACGGGCCCTGGGCGCTGGGCTCCTGAAGGCGCTGGCTGGGGGTGGGGGAAGGGGAGATTGAGGGATTTGGAGAACATGACCAGAGGGGAAAAAAGAGCTGAAGCTGCAGAGACCCACAGATACACCCCCCCACCTCAGCGGAGCAGGGCTCAGTGATCTATCCCCCACCACAGACACCCACATACCCTGCGGGAGCTCAGAGATCTCAGCTCCTCTCCTACTAAAAGTGGGGGGCTTGCCCTTCGCCTGCAAGGGGAGGCCAATGCTCATGCCAGCTCCCCCTGGCCCCTTTCATTTGGAGTTGGATTTATGGCCCAGGCCAACCTTCTCCCTCCCTCTTCCTCTGTCCCAAAGCTGGGGAGGGGGCTCAGGCTCTGTAAA
Organism: Trachemys scripta elegans; assembly: GCF_013100865.1. Classification (NCBI taxonomy): domain Eukaryota; kingdom Metazoa; phylum Chordata; order Testudines; family Emydidae; genus Trachemys; species Trachemys scripta. Next base: position 32,515,520 of record NC_048311.1, read on the forward strand.
ACTTTGGCATTCCTCACACTGATGACCCCTGGAGTTTTTACTGTTACGGGGCCAGAGGGGGCAGGGGCATCTCGCTCTGTCTACGGCATGTGACTGGCCCCCAGCCCACTTTTCAGGGAGCCACCTGTCCCTTGGGGAGTGGGGTATCTGCAGGACACAGGCGCCACCCCCAAGCTGCCAGCATGGCAGGACAATTCAATTTCTGGCACAGAAAGTCTCCATGCTTGTTTGGTGTTTACTAAGAATCCCCAACAAACCAGCAACTGGAGTCATGTTAAAAATTAAACAGGCCAGGTCAGGCCCTGGCTCCCAGCTGCACTGGGGTTATTCTTTAGGGAGCACAGATAACAGGGTTGAGCAGTTATCAGTCCTGGGGGCTGCACCTGCCTTTACAGCTGAACAAAAAAACCCAGGTCCCCTTTGTTCCGATGTTAAACATTAGAGGAGTTTCCCACTGCTGAGACCTGCCCTGCCCCTAATGCCAACATGTTCCGAAGTGGGGGGCAGGGAGGGTGTGCGGGGAGGATCTCTAAAGGGGAAAATACTGGTGGGGGGGTGCATTTAACAATTATTTTTGGAACAGTGGAGCAGCCCCCGTAGCCTTTAGTTTTGCACATATTTTTTCCCTCCTGGGTTAATTGCACATTGTGTGGGTCCGAAAGGAACTGCTAGGTAGTGAGCTCTGTCCTGTGTGGAGACACTAGACTGCAGGTTCAGGAGAGTTGGGGTTGGTTCCCAGCTTTGCCAGGTCTCTCTGTGCGGCAGTTCCCCATCTGTGCATGGGGATGAAACTTCCCAGCCTTGCAGGGGTGTAAGTTCATTCAGATGGAGGCCATGCAATCTAGCCAGGTAGCATGGGGCCAGCTTTAACGGTAGGGTTATTATAGCAGCTTTTGTTAATGTCTTTGCTTTTCTTATAGGGCCTCTTTATTCCTCTGCTATTTAACCTCCAAGAGTTCTCTCTTGTATAAATAGATTGGATAAATAAGGTCCCTCTCTTCCATTTTCCTAATAGTGACCATAAATTTATTTACATTTCTAATATGCCAGGTACGCGAACATGACACATTGCATCTTCCAGTGTGCACTAAAGATATGAATTGAACTTTAGTCTCCGAGCAATTAAGGCGCCTGAAACTGCACTTCATTAATGGTTGTTATGCAATAAAAACGATAAAACTGCCCTTATTTGCGATATAAAAACGCAATTTGTTTTAATTTATGTTTTTAAATACTTACTGAGTTTCTTTGCGGGCCCTGCCAGGCATCCGTCTCCACGGCTGGGCGCGGAAGGCAAGGGGCAGAGAAAAGTCAGAGCCGCAGCAGACACTTAAGACATTTTTTGATGTCTCTTCATGGAAATGTTGTTCAGACCGAGATTTCTATAAACATCCCCACAGAGCAACGACTGCGAGGGGCCGGGCCGCGCCGTTTGGCAATGGGTGGGAGCTGCCAGTGTTCAAGTGAATGGAGCTTGGGTGATGGAAAATCTCCCCACCCCCTCCAGGCACAAATCCTTCCTTCTCCCCACAGCCAGGGCAGAGGGTGGGGACCCTTCCTACCTCCAGCTCCAGAGCGGTGCTTGTGCCCCCGGGTGTGTCAGGGGAATGAAGGCCTCCAGAGCTCACTCACTGAGTCCCCAGCCCTTGCGGAAGGAACAGCTGACTGAAGGTCTTGTGTTTGGGGGAGTTCCCACGTGGACAGAGTCCTGTCTGAAGCGGGGTGATGGCAGGGTGAACCCCCATGGGGAGAGAGGAAGAGAAGCCCCCCATAGCCCCAAACATGGTGCCCCTGTGCTGATACGGGCTTGGGCTGTCTGTCCCCCAACAGCTTCGCCTTGCCCCAAGTGGCAGATACTCGTTGTGCAGAGCTGGAAGGACGCAGGGTCTCTTGCTTGGTTTGTGTCTTTCATGCTCTTGGGCCGACTGGGGATTTTAATCCCCCTACAAGTGCTGGCAGTGAGCAGCAAGTTTCTGCCATTTGGGCAGAAGGAGAGAAACATCTTTCCTCTCATTGAAATCACCCCTGCCCCGAGGAAAGGGCTTTTGGATTCCATGGGGAGCACGGCATAAAAAGACCATGCCCTGAGCTCCTTCTGTGGCAGAGGCCGGGGTATGCCCAGACCCTGCCCCAGGGAGAGGCTGCGTGGAGTCTACTTCAGCTTGCTCCGTACTGGTGTTCCTCTGAAGCTCTTCCAGGGCTGCGTGCGTGGGTTTACCCTGAGTTGCTCTCGCAGGACTGAGGATATGATCAAGAGTCAAACAGGGGGCTTGAGTCTGCTCTCATTTGTGCCATATTTACCCCAACGTGACCCCAGTGGAATCGCTTCTGATTTACACCAGTGCAAGCGAGAGCCGAATCAGGCCCCAGGACTGCCGTTCGGCTTGTTTTGCAAGCAGAGGCCAACAGCCCTGGGAAATGTACCAGGGATAAGGGGGGGGGGAGGGAGCTGTGAAGGCTGGATCGTTCCTCTGAATTAATGATTGTTAAACTCCCCAATCTGCCCGTCCTGGTGCTGAAGCAGGGAGTTTAAACCCCAAGGTTTAACTTTATTGTCTCATGTGAAAGGCCATTGGGGTCACTGGTGACTTGTCATGCAGAACAGGCCTTGTGCCCTTCTGTCTTAGCAGCTTTTCCTCGGCAGTGAAGCAACCCAGAGCGTCTCTTCTGAATGCCACATGGAAAGCTGGCTGAGTTCATGTCAGACAGGGACCCTGTCTCCGGAGGGTTGAGCCCCACATCCTGCAGTGGGGAAGGGAACTTGGAAGGGGAGGGGCTGGAGGGAAGCACCTCTGATCTTGTCACATGGGACATCCCCCTCTCCACCCCGGAGAGCCCCAGTTCATTGCAGTTTGTGGAATGCCTCTGGGTCAGGGCTGCTGGCTGGCTCTGCACGGCTCACCCCACCCTCATCAAGAGGTCACTGCTCTTTCTGCGAGCCCCCCCCCCCCCCCGCTCCCATGCTCCCAGTGTTGTGTGTTGAGAAAGCATCTTTGCAAAGTTAATTGCTAAACTTTCCCAGAAGTAAACTTGACTGATTGAAATGAATAATGTTGCAGGCTCTCTTCTCATTACTAATCAGGCCCGACTGGGCGGATTGGGGTAAGCAGAGAGTCAGAGAGAGAGAGACTGAAAAGCCATTAGTATTAGAGGGAATATCTTGGGGCCGGCAGAGGGATAGCAGTGCTGAAGGCCTGGGGGGTGGCCCGGCTTTGAATGCAGCCAGCAGGCAAGGGAGTATATTTAGATTTAGACACCAGATTGCTCTGCAGCGATTAGTGACAATTATGAAATCAAGCGAGGGCTCCATCGCAGGGATGGGCTTCAGACCCTCATGTGCCTCTGTCAGGGTGGTTGTAGCTGTCGCCCTTCACAGGCACGCTCAGATGTGGGGCCTCGGCGCCTCGTGTCCTGGGCAGTGACCGGAGAGCCAAACAGAACAATAGCCGCACTCAGACTGCCCAGGCCTGGGCCCCTGCGTTCCCTAGCTGGGGGAGTGACTCAGGCCTCCAGCTACTTTGAGTCACTTCTGGCCATCACCAAGGAGATGGGAGGGTTCGGGGCCAGCGGGAGAATGGCCTTGGGTTCTGCGGCTCTGGCGTAGGCCTCTGGAGATGTAGGGTCGCCCTGAGCTGCTGCGTGACCTGGAGCCAGTCGCGCCCCGGCCCAGTGCCTTGGGGTAAAACGGGGTAATAATTCTTCCTCTGTCGATTTCGCCTGGAAGCTCTCTGAGGCAGGGGCTGCCTCTCACTCTGTGCAGTGCAGCGGGGCCCTGAGCTCAGCGGGGGCTCGGACATGCTATTGTGATACAAATCATGACAGTAACTCGCTGCAATGGATGCCCCTGGAATAACAGGCCACAGGGACTTAGCACCTTATCTTCCAAAGGACCCCCTCCCCTCCAAAGGTTTTGCAAATTGTATGTGGATGTCCGCACTGAAATGCAGCCTCCTTTGGTGGTGGTGGGGGGCATTAGTCCACTGTCTGGAGTGGAAGGAGGGATCATTCTGGCTTGGGATATCAGGGAAAATGTTTGGTTTTACCAACAGTACGAGGGGTCTTAAATCTCCAGAGAGAATCTTGATTTTCCAGATCTTTTGCTTCTGGCTTTTACTTTGAGATTGAATTCCTAGCTCTCCTAGTGCTTTACCAAGTGGGGGGTTCGGGAGGTGCGGGGGGGATACATTCCTAATTATTATCCCTCGCTGAGGCAAAGAGACTTTGAGTGACAGGTCACACAGCAAGTCAGGATTAGAACCCAGATCTCCCAGCACCCATGTTCAGCCCCGTAGGCCATAGCTGCCCCTTCTACAATAATATAAAAAAATCATAATAACATATGGAGATATCCCATCTCCTAGAGCTGGAAGGGACCCTGTCATCGAGTCCAGCCCCCTGCCTTCACTAGCAGGACCAAGTACTGATTTTGCCCCAGCTCCCTAAGTGGCCCCCTCACACACTCACACACCCTGGCTGTGCCTGGGGGGTTGTGTACAGGCCTCCACCTGGCTGGCCAGTGAAAGATTCCACTTCCACACAAGGAGTGGGTCAGATGGTCTGGACAACAACCGGGCTCTTCCCCTCACCCCCTTGCATGGAAAATGCCAGTGCATAAAGTCACATTCTTGCAGGCTTGGGGGAAAAGTCAAACCCTTTTTCGTTCTTTTCTGGAATTTCTTAGTATGTGGAAAACTGTCATTTCCCCACGAGAGCTGTTTGCACTGCTCCAACTGCCTCCTTCCACCTGGGCAAATTCTCTGTTGCCCGAGGGGAGGGCGGGATTTCACCATTTTTCTTTGGCTGCGGGAAGCCATGTCCCTCGGCTGGGGCTCACAGACCTTTGTGAAAATCTCTTGCTTTTCACCCAGGTCATTTCTCAGAGCCCTGCTGCTGACCTCAGCAAAGCTGCTCAAGGGAGCCTCACCGTATAGAAACCTCTAATATTTGAGTTGGGGGAGGAGGCCGAAAGCAACTGGACATATAGCTGCCAACAAGATGAATTCCTAGAGTGAAAAATGTCAGCCATGGGAAGGAAATCAATTGCTGGACAGAAGGGTTGGCCTAGACACGAATTCCAAACTCCAGCAATTGGATTCTGCCCAGCAGAAGACAGAGCGAGTTGTTTTCCTGAGGAGCAATGTTACAAATTCAAATTCCAAATCTACCTTTATTTCCTCAATTGCTGTACCTTCGCACACACGCACACACGCACATGCACGCGCACACACACACACACACGCACGCACATGCACACACATACACACACACACATGCATGCACACACGCGCACATACACGCACACACACGCACATGCACACACATACACACACGCACACAAATGCGCACACACACACACACACACGATTAAGCTGCTTAAAACAAGGCCGGTTGTCAATAGGAAGATCTGTAATCAGTTCCCATTTATTGAGTGCTGGACCTCCTGGTGTTTTTTTGCATTTTCATAAACTAGACTGAGAGCCTGAGCTTGTCCGAGGACCTTTTCTAATTAAAATAATTACAGCCTCCCAGCATCCCTTTAGGGTGTATTTATTCTCGTTAGCTCTTGAAATCCAACCAAAAGGAATCTGGTACATCAGGCAGGACTGGAAAAGCTGCCCGCCCCCTCCCGAAACTGCCTGGAATTTCTTATCAGAAACCACATCCATTGGCTCCTCTCTTATCTTCTACTTTTTAAAATAAATGTGTCTTTATTTTGCCTTTTAAAAGTTTGTGTAAAACACGCAAGACTCTTGCAGGCTGCAGGACAGGTTCGTGCGGCAGCCTGCCCTTTGTTGCCATGGCCAGGGAGACACGGTCGGGGAGGGAATATCTTTGCTTGGACCAACTCCTGTGGTGAGAGAGACAAGTTTTCCAGCCACATCGTCCTCAGGGCTGGGAACGGTCCTCTGAGCATCACAGCTAAGTGCAAGACTGTTGAGTCATTGGTGCGTATTTGAAGGGACCCTGGAAGGGAGTGTGGCCTGTTAACACCTCTGCAGTCACAGGACAAGAAGAGGGGGTCAGTGGGTTACAGGTTGCTGTAATGAGCCGTCTATCCACTGTCATTTCTCAAGGTGCTTGAAGGGCCTGGCCCTGTGTTCCAGGAGCATCCCAAACTGCCCTGGATTGCCGTGAAGTTTGCCATATGCCAGAGGGAGTCAGATCCTTAGTCCCCCTGGTGCCTGGCCCTCGTTGTGGGAGGTGCTGTACAAACACCCAAGGAAAGACAGGCTCTGCTCTGGAGCACGTACAGCCCCTGACAGAGCCAAGAGAAAGGTGTGGAGCAGCAGCACACCTCGAGAGCCGGTCTGAGACGCGCTGCTGACTAGGACTGTAAACATCCTTTGCACTATACAACCAGACTCCCAATATAGAGCAGCCCACGGGCCGGGCCTGGCCTGGCCCAGAAATACGCAACCTCCTCTTTTTGTGACCCCCTCTGGCTTGAGATAATCTCCCCCCTTGCCATCATGTCATGTCCTTCTAACGCAGCCTGGGCAAGGACTGCCTCCGTTCTCTCCTCCAGCGCCAGGCCCACCTCTGGCAGTAACGGGGCAGCTCCAGAACTCCGGGGCTATGTGCAGTCGGGGCTGGATCGAGGGCCATTTGCCATGTTGACATTTCGGTAACGTGAGGACTTGGTTTTGTCACATGTCTAGAAGGAGAATCGGACAAACGCCTCTTCTTTGCAAAGGCCGGCCTGCAAAACATCAAACATGGTGGGGCCAAATCTGCTCTCGTTTCCCCGGGGGGTAAATACAGAGGAACCGACGTTGCTGGCTGGAGTTATTCCGGATTCACATTGATGTTGCAGAGCAGAATCTGGCCCTATGCCATTAATCACTAGCTTAAGAGCTGCTGGTACCCAAGGAGCTCAGCAAGCTATTGTCCATCTGTGCGAGGGAAGAAATGTCACCTCCCAGGGAGCGGAGGCCCCTCAGAGAAGCCGCGACCTTTCAGAAAGTGTGTCAGGACCTTTCAGGCGGCGCAGGGTGCTCTGGAGATCCAAACCCTCCTTGTTCACAGCGTCAGTCCAATATAGCAGAGCCAGCTCCCCCCGCTGCTCCATCCAGCACCCCATTCTGCCCTGCTGGAGGGACCCCTCCAGAGCGCCGTGGGGTAGGTGGTCTGCATGGCCCAGTTAGCTCTCGGCCTGTCCGGTGGGACTGGCAGTTAGTGCTGGGTGGGCCGTGGGACTTGCATGGAGGCACCTGCCACAGGCCACCAAGCAGCTTCTCTCCGTCGCTCCCCACCCGAGCCCAGCCTGTAGCCAGGGACTGAGCGTAGAAAACTCCTCCACAGCCCAGCTGTACCCCTGAGCCATGGCCGGTTCAGGCACCAACATTCACCTGGTTCCCTGATGCCCAAGTTGCAGGGAGTTCCCTCTCCTCTGCTCGGCCCCCTGAGGCGACGGGGAAGCTGGGGCCTTGTGAGGATCCCGGCCTGCCAAAGGGGTCCCAAAGAGAGAGCGAGCGGCAAGGTGAAGAGCTGGTCTGTGCGCCCCCAGCGCCCTGCCCAAAGCGCCGCAGAGCCGGAACCTGCCCTTGGGACTCCGCCAGGAGGGAGAGCGGAGCCGACTCTCGGCCCCTCGGAACCAGGCCGCCAGCACGTGCGGCTTGTCTGACCCGGGCAGGCCCGGACCTGCCCCGGCTTGGGCTGACCATTGCTCCGTATCTCACAAAGGGGAGTCGCGTGCGGTCTCTGCTCTCAGCTAAGCCCCAGCTGATCAGCAGGGTTCTTGTGAGATGTTTGGCCAGGGAGTGTTTTAAGAGCTATGTAAAATATTGGCTCCCAAAGCCGCTGGAGGGGAAGCAGGTGGGGTGGGTTTCGGAGTGAACTCATGCAAGGGAGAGAACAATCCACATGTTTCCAGCCCAGCCCTGTGCTAACAGTCTGGGCCAGATGCAGGCTTGAACATTTACAAAGCCCCCCAAGACATGACTCGGACTGGGGGACCCTCCGGGCTGAGCAGAAGTTAAGAAAACCAGAGACAGGCTGGGACCGTATAAGAGAAGGCGGGAGGGCCCGAGATGGAGGGGACACGGCTAATGGGAGCGTTGCATGGGAAGTGGGTCCCGGCAGCTGTCTGGACTGGCCAAGCCCTGCCCGGCCTGCCTGCCCACAGCGGGAGAAATACCTGCAGGCGTTTTGCTTGTGGAACCCAGGGAGTTCCCTGCCCAGAGTGGGTCTCTGCCTCCTGCCATGGCAAGTGTTGTTATGGCAATTCCAGCCCAGGGCCTGCCTCCTTGTTTGGGCCTGCTGCAGACGGGCACCCTGAGGCGGCCAGGCGGGCACTGGGCTCCCCTAATGCAGCACAGCTTCTCCATCTGTGCTACAGCCCCCAGGAGCCTGGGTGCCAGTCCCCTGTACTGGTCCCTGCTGGGCTTTTCGGGACCGGCCCCCGTGACCTGCCTTAGGACAGGGAGGGCTCCGGGATCCCGGTACCCATGTGACTCTGCCAGGCTGTAAAATATCCTCGGTTGCCATGCTTGGCACCGCCTGCTCCTGCTCCCCATTCTCGGGCATGACATGGGGTTCATGTGAGAACCACTGGGGTGGGACCAGGGGTGAGCTGCTGGCTGGCTGGGCTGAGGGGGCCTGCTGTTCTCTAGGCTTCGTAAGGCTGGAGCATGCGAACAAACACCACGTGCCCCACACCAGATGCAGCTGCCTCCTGCGGATGCCCACCCAGCGCTCTGGGCAAGCGCCCGTTCTACCCGTTCTCCGCTCTCCTTTCCCGCGTCCTCACACCCCAGTCCCAGGCTCAGTGCCTGGCTGAGCACGGTTCTGCTGGGGAACCCCTATGGGGAGCTGAGGAGGGGGATGGGTGGGGAGCACCCACACATCCAGGGGTCCCACCGCTCAGCTGAGCAGCTGGCCAGTCCCTCTATGCCTAGAGTCCTGGACCTGGACCCAAGAGAGGAGAGACCTTCCCTGCCAGGGCCAAGGGCGCCGCCTTGAAACGGACGAGGGGGAACATGGGGGCACCAGCGCCTCAGCAGAACAACCAGCTGGGAGCCCGGAGATGGAAATCCTGTTAAACCAACACTCCCCAATCCTCCGGACGCCCTGGCCAAGCTGGGTCCCCTCTGTTCCCCTTGTAGCTCACCAGGGCGGCCGAGTGACTCTCCGATCAGGCCCTTCTACGCCCCACGAGGACTCACGCCTGCCTGCCAGCCCCGTAGGAGCCAGCGCAGCTCTGGGAGCCCTGCAGCCTCTTCTGTGGGCACGGTCCGCGTGCCGGCAGCGCAGGCTTCACACCCACCAGCCGGGGGAAAGGCAGACACTGCGGGTCAGGCTGGTGCTAGTGGGTGTGAGTGTGCGGGTGACACTGTCAATCTAAAGGCAGGAGAGAAACTGCCACGGTACCCAGCTCCTCAACGGGCAGTGGCACAAACATCCACAGGGGCAGGTTTGGTTGCTTCTCGGCCCGGGGCTGCACGCCTCTTGGGTCTCCCGCTGGAGCGTCACCCTGCAGCCCCTGCCATCCCACCAGACAGGCTGTCCTCTGGCCCGGGCAGCCCGCGAGTGAGACGGCCTGTCCTCCTGGGACTTCCATCCCAGTCTCTAACATTTAACCTTCCTTCTGTGCAGGCCTCCCCGTTCCGCTCCCTTCAGAGCCATCTCCTTCCTGCTCTGTCTTCAGGCTTTCCCCTTGCTCTCCCCAGGCCTGGGACGCACCATGGCCACCCCTCCCCTTCATCTAAATCCCTCCTCAACACTTTCTTCCTGCCCCGCCTAGGCAAGGAATGTGGCTGCACCCCTCTTAAAGAGCACTGGCCTGGGGCCAGGCCTGGCTGCCTCGGGGGCATGCTGGGTCCGGGCTGTTCCATCTGTCTATTGTCTGGCTGTCTAATTGGAGACTCCTCAGGGCAGGGCTTTCGTCCCTGCTTTGGGCAGCCGGGGCCAATCCGCCAGCTCTTCAGACACAATATTCGCGAAAAGTCGGGGCTGAATTTGGAGCCCCAGCCCCCTGCCCCAGCACCCCCCGTTCCCAGGGAGGCAGGGGAAGCCATTGCAGCTACTGAGGTCTCGGCAGCTAGAGTGTTCAGCTGAGCATGGGGCCACAGCCCCGCGTGGGGTTGTCTGGCTCCATAGGGGGTCAGGGCACCATGCAACCCACTCTCCCCTTCCGTGCCGCGCTGACCCCGGCCTGGCGGCAGACCGGCTGTCCAGGCAGCGCCAGGCTTCTCAGCCACCCCCGGAGACGTATGTGTCGCCTTCCCGCCTCAGCGCAGCGGCCTGTGCTCATGGGGCCCTGATGGCAGCACGGGGCCCTGGCCCCCGCCTGTGTCCAGGGGCCACCTGCTTAGCTCTTGCACGTCAGGAGTCTCCCTGCGCCCTCTGGTGGACATCGTTCACACCTGCAGATTCACCTGGGACAGCCAGCTGCCTGGAGTGGGGTGGGAGGCCCCAGGTCTGATAGGATCTGTCCAATCCCTCTGGCTTTGCCTTCCCAGCTGGTGTCTCTTCTTGGAGCCTCTGGCAGGGGCTCTCCCCGTCCCGTCCCGGCTGAGAGAGGCAGAGCAGGAGGAGGGTTCCTGGGAGGGGACCATGTCACCCTGCCCCCCCCCACCCCCACAGACCTTCCAGGAGGAGTTAAATTCCTTCTCTCTGATTTTGTCCAGTCGAGGGCAATTCAGGGGGGGTTTCCAGAATTGCTTAAGAGACTTGGACACCCAGTTCCCAGAGCCTTAGGCATCCAACCCCCTCGGAGCGCCTTAGTCTATATGTGAGTCAGGCCCGGGGTTAGCCCGGCGTCTGGGAGGGATGCTAGAGAAGGAGCTGGATTGTTCAGTACTAGCTGGGACGGGCTCTGTGTGCCTAGCCTAGGGCTTCACGTCCTAGCAGGGGTCAGGCGCCACGTGGGCAGCAGTGCTGCTGTCTCCAGTGTGCAGCTGGGGAGCAAAGGCTTAGAGAGACCAAGTCACGCACCCAAGGGAGCCCAGACCAGGCCTTGAATCCAAGCGTCTTGAGTCCCAGTCCTGTGCTCGAGCCACTACCCCGTTCTTCACACGGACGGTCTCGGAGTATCAGAAACCGCTTCCGGTGCAGGACGTGCTGGAAGACTCAGTGCTTGGGAATTTTTGGAGGACACTCTTCCTTTGACAGGGACCTGGACCAGAGCCGTGATCTCCCTCCCCATGCCCTGTGTTACAGCAGAAGAGAGTTGGAGGAGCTCTCTTCATCAAGACATACAGAAAGAGAGGGTGCTTGGGGCTCAGAGCCGCAGGCTGGGGGACCTAATAGGGTCTTTCTGTCCCTTGGGTCTATGAGCCAGAGCTGAGAGCAGGAGCTGAGTTTACAGGGCTTGTATCATGGAGGTTGGGTCGGCTTGTGGTTCCCGAGGTGCTGGCTGGGTGATGGGTTACACAGGCTGGGAGGGTTGTGGGAAATGAGTGGGATTAAGGGGTTGATATGGTTTATGGGGGCTGCGCTATGGAGCCTGAGCTGGGCTGTGGTAGCTGGATTATATGGGAGTTGGGGTAATGGGAGTGGGTTAGCGGAGCAGGCCCTATGGATAGCAAACCAGACAGAGAATATGCTGTTTTCTTCCCTCCTACGAAGGTGGATTCTTGAGTGAGTCACCAGCGCGCCGATCCCAGGAGTAGGACAGGTCTCAGCAGCGGATTAGCAGGTACTTGTATCCGGTTCACACCCGGTGCTCCCCATCTCTGCACACACAGGAGCAGACCAACTCAGCCAAGGGGCTATGGCGGGAGACCCCACCCCACCTGCCCGAAGGGCCCTCGAGTTATCCCTTCTCTCTGCTAAAGGCATCTGCATGGAAAACACAAGCTCCCAGTCAGTGTCTTGATTTCCCCCTCAGGGCAGGAATCAGCTGCAGTGGCCTCCGGTCTGGTGATGAATCACACGCACACCCTGGCATACACATACCCAACACGCCCTGACACGCATACATACCCAACACGCCCTGACACGCACATACCCGACACACCCTGACACACACATACCCGACACGCACACATACCTGACACACACACACCTGACATGCCCTGACACACACATACCCAACACGCCCTGACACACACACATACCCAACATGCCCTGACACACATACATACCCAACACGTCCTGACATGCACACATACCCGACACGCCCTGACACGCACAAAGCCGACACACCCTGACACACACACACCTGACATGCCCTGACACACACATACCCAACTCGCCCTGACACACACACATACCCAACACGCCCTCACACGCACATACCCAACATACCTTGACACACACATGTACCCAACACACACACACACCTGACACACACACATACCCAGCATACCCTGACACACACACACCCCGCACCCCACCTCCTGCCCCAGCCCTACATTCATGGCTCTACATGCAATTTCCCCACCCAGATGTGGCCCTCGGGCCAAAAAGTTTGCCCACCCCTGGTCCAGAGGGACCCCACTCATTGAGCGGAGCTACTCCATTCACAGCGTGGCCACTGGCGGCCGAGTCAATGGAACCCACTCGCTTGCACCCGGACCCAGCCCTGTCTATGACACAGGAAACCTCCTACCCGATGGCTCCGTGCTCAGCCCTAACGCCCCAGGCCCCCGAGCATCTGATGCCTGACTGGAGCTGATGGTGTCTGGCACTCAACATGGAGCAGAGTTAGCCGGGGCCGGCGTGCTTCTCCTGGCTTCTTGCAGCGCAGCTCCCATTGGAGCGGGCTGACGTGGCAGCGTGGCTAGTGTGTGGAACCTATTTATTCAGTAGCTGGGAGCTGATTAGTTGCAGGTGAGCAGATTGCACGTGGTCTGGATTGCAGGGATATTCGGGACAATTCGATTGGAATTGGAAACACATTGTTCCCGGGTCCCGCTGGCTCGCAGAGGAAGGAGCGGCTGGGCTGGGCGGCTAATGGTGTGTTAGCAAAGCCGGGTCAAATCAGACCCCAGCAGCCCTCTCCTTCCCGCCCTGCTTGGCTGGCTGGTGCAAAGCCAAATGTGTGTGTGGGGTGCGGGGGATTCTCCCTCCAAGTGTTTAGCCTCCCCCACAATCCCATCCGCCCAGCCGAGCTTGGTTTGCAGCACTTGGTTGCTGGAAATGTCTCCCTAGCCCCTGGGCAGAAGGGAGAGGCTGGGGAGAGAGGGCCCAGGGGCCGGGAGTGCTGGCACTTTGCACCTTGTGAGCTGAGACCCAGCGTGTCAGTCACCTGGGAGACGAGGCCCTTGTGCTCAGCCTCACCCCCATTTTCTGTAGAGCACAGAACAGGTTGAGCGGACGGGGAGCTCCCACTTCAGGGAGCCCCACCGGGCCCCAAAGAACGGGGTCGGGGGCTGCAGGATTGGAACAGTGTACATGGGGGGTGGCAGGTTGGGGTTGAGGGGCACCAGCAGAGCTGTGGGGGGAGCCCAGGGCTGGGCTGGCAGGCGGCTGTGGGTCAGAGTCAAGGGGCACTAGTGGAGGGCGGGGGGGGGGGGGGACCCAGGGCTGGGCTGGCAGGCGGCTGTGGGTCGGGGTTGAGGGGAACCGGTAGAGCTGTGGGAGGAGCCCAGGGCTAGGCTGGCAGGCGGCTGTGGGTCGGAGTCGAGGGGCACTGGTGGAGCTCTGGGACAGCACTGCTCAGCCGTTGCTCACCCTGCCCCCGGGCCCATCCCGTGCCGTTAACCTGGCGGGCGCAGCCCGGCTGTGCTGGGGTCAGGGTCCTGCAGCAGGAATCCGCCTGGCAGTTCTCGAAACGCTTTCAATGATTAGAATAGCGCTGAGGCCCCCGGAGAGGGCTGCTGTCAGCGGGAGCGACGTGTTAAGTGGGGACTTTTCTCCATGCAACAAGATTACAGTGTTTAGCCGGGTCCCAGTTTAATTTCAATCACAATTATTAGCGGCTCTAATACTCCGCAGGCTTCCGGGCGCTGAGGCTTGTTCCGGGGGCGTTGGCTCTTTGGAGGCTTTGCTGGGTCATTACGCGGAGTTTGTGATCTCCCTTGAAGGGGCTGGGGGTTGGGAGGTGGGGTTGGTAGTTCCCCCCTCCTCCCCCAACATCCCCATGGCAGTGACCTGTGACCGGGGCTCTCCGAAGTGCCCAATGCTGCCCTTCATTCAGAGGGAACGAGAGCGCGGCATCCTTCCCTCCAGGGTGGAGCGCGCTGCTCCACGGGGGCTGCTGTCATGGGAGCAGCCCACGGCACCCTCGGGAAGGATTGAGGGATGCCGTGGGCCTGTGCGCTGTCCTGGATTTGCGGCTCTAACAGGGGAGTGGGTGCCAGGCCTGTCAGCCGTGTGCGGAGGGTCCCCTTTCTCCGCCACCTCATGCTGCGGCGGCACCTGTCAGGAGTATTCAATGGGTAGGGAACGGGCAGGGCGAGGGACGTGCCATGCTGGGGGGCTGGGGGACACGTCCAGCTCTGAGGCTGGTATTCTCAGGTGCCCACAGGAAGCTGCTCCATGGGACAGGGACAGGGTCACAGGTCTCCATGCCAGAGGGGCAGAGGGGAGGGACATCCAAGATGCCATCAGGGCCCCACCCTGGTCCTTTAGGGACCCGCAGCCACACCGTAGGGTTCCTCTGCCACGCGCCATCCAAGCCATGGAGAGCCCAGGTGCTGCGCAGAACGATTCCCTGCATGTCCTGGAGTCCTGCAGCCTCCCTCTAGAGCCCTGCCTGGATGCACGCGTCCGACTAGCTCTGGGGCAGGCAAAGACGAAGCATCTACCCCAGCACCGGGGCTACCAGTGGTGTCCCTGGACCTAGACAGTCTCCGCATCCCTCCCAGCAAGGGGCATTGTGAGGGCAGGGCCGCCAGGGGGCGCTGTGCTGGGGGGGACACCCAGAGGGTGACCAGATGTCCTGATTTAATAGGGACAGTCCCGATCTTTGGGGCTTTTTTTTAAGATGGGCTCCTATTACCCCCCACCCCGTCCCGATTTTTCACCCTTGACACTCAGTTCAACTACACGAGCAAAGGAGCCAGTTCCAGGTCTGCTGGGACTCCGCCCACACCCCCCTCTTTGCCAGGATAGGGCATCACAAGCATTACATCATTAGAACCAAATTTCATTGGCTAGGGGTTGAGCCTGAGGGCAGGACCCTGTCACCTAGCAACTCCTCACAGCTGGCTAACCCTTTGGTGGCTGTCTCCCTTCCTCACTGCAAAAGTCCCCTCTAGGCCTCTTCTGCCCCACTCACCCCACTCTCTCTTTCTGCCATGCCCTCGTTCCCCCCCCAAAGTGAACCACTCTCGCCACCCCCAAAGTCTGCCGAGTGTGAGCTAATTGTTAGGATCGGCTCTGGTCTCTCCCGCTGCCAAGAGACATGTGCATTGTGAGCGTCTCTAGCCTGCAATCTTATTCACTTTAATTGTTACGCTTCCCAGCTGGGTTTTGTGTTGCTTTCGAGTAGCGCTGCTGAGGCTGCCGCCACGTTCTTCTTGGTTTTATAGCCCTCTGCCTGGGACGGTTATTCCTGCTAACTGTAAATGAACATTGCGAACGATATCGCCGGGACGAAACGGCTTTCCACCCTCAGGGCTGCAGGGCATCCCAGCAACGTCTTGGGGAACAAACAGCGAATGGAAGCGAAGAGCTGGGGAAAGACTCAAGGCTGGAGTCTGTACGGATCGTATATGGGTCACCACGTTGTAAAGATTCTGTATAAGGCAGCAGTCTATACTGTACTGGGCATCAGCCTGCAGAGATCTTCCTTAGCTATAGACTGTAGTGACCGGTCTCTATAAGCCCTTGGCAGGACACTAGTATCCAGTGACCTGCTTAGATCCAACACATGGCACCAGCGTGCACCGATCCCGTATGGGGCATCTACCTGCACATCATGTATGGAACATCAGTCCATACGCATCCTGTGTAGTACTGGCCTGCACAGATGGAGAAACACTGATCTGTTCTCGTATGCACAGGCCCAGACTGGGTATCCTGACTTCAGTAAGTTCCCCGGGGGGGCATTATGCCACCAGGGCCAGCTGGCATCTGAGGCGCCGCTAGTGGCATTGCCAAGTAACTGGATTATCAATGGGGGAGGCTTGGGGGCATTATATGGGCTATGACACGAGATCCCAAGCAAGACCTGGCCAATGCCAATTTCTGATCATTGGAGACACTCACTGATGCCGTCTCTCCTTTCTGTGCCTGTCCTGGCCCAGTTTGAATGGGTGTCATTTGATTGCTTTGAATCTGGAAGGCACTGGCAGAGGGAGGGGGATTGGGGCATGAGGGTGGGGAGCCAGGACTTCCCCTCCCACAATGACCTGAGCATCCGTCCCAATATCTCTGCAATCCGGCCGCTTCCCAGGGACTTGCTAATTCAGATGCTCTTAGGAAAAGAGTGACGACCTGACCTTTGCCCCCCCAGAGACAAGCTGCGTGATCCCCCTCACCGCTGCTTCTGGGGGGGCTGGGCCAGACAGAAAAGCAGAAGGGAACCCAACGGGTGATGGGGAGGTGCAGAGCAGAGCCCAACTCCTGGCTGGCTGGGCCAGTGGAGCTCTCACCGTCAGTGCCCTGGGGCTGAGCTCCAGTCCAGCCACACCAGCTGGGAAGCCCAGGGAGATTGCTGAGTGCTCAGGGGGTGGTGAATGTGCTTGCCAGACCCAGGTAGCGTGTGGGCAGCCTGCCAACATCCTCCACACAGAGCTCTGTTAATGCAGCTCGGTCCCTGCCCCACCGCTCTGCCAGGGCAAGGCACCCAGCGGGGCTAGTCCTGCCCCTCCCCTTAGCTGCTCACACATGCAAGGCCAACTCCCTGGCTTGTGCAATGTGGCCCAGGCCCTGTAGCTGCACAGGGATGGAGGGAGGCGGGCCCTGCAGCTCACCCACTCCCTTGCGTAACAGGATTGTCCCGCAGCCTCAGGCCTGATGGAGCTTCCTCCAAGACAGCTCAGATGCCCCGGCTCCCCCAGTGCATTCTCCCCAAGGGCCTTTCTGCATGCGGGGGGGGGGGGGGGGGAGGATGCTGCTAGCGGGGTCAGGCATCCACAGCTGCTACTGCTCCATCCACCCCCAGGTCATGCACAGCCCAGAGTCTTTATGGGAAGCAGGGGCTGTCTGGTAAAAGCTACATTTCAATGGGTCCTTGGGGTGAGAGACGGCTGGAGCACCCGTCCCGTCTCCATGGCATGCAGCCAGCATGGGGCAGCCTCTGACGCAGTTTGGGCCAGTGGGACCCAAGGCATGTTCCCACCCTGGGCTAATGCCTTAGGGTGCCTCACCCCAGGCACAAGGCCTGGCCCCCTGCACAGGGAAAGACGCCCGTGCTGGAACTCTTCCTGCGGGGGGATGGACCCTACCCACTGCAGCCCCCCGCTGAATCAGGGCTCTCGCATGTTTCTTTCTCTGTTGGTCCCATGCAGCTAATCGGCTGTGCTCTCTTTTACCCAGCAAATGACAATGGAGCTGCATCGCCCTCTCTCCTCCTGTCCTTCCTCACCCCGGGCTTCCATTGCTGCGTGTGACCAGTGATGAACCAGGCAGAATAAATAGGAGAATCCTCCTCGCTGACCAAAATAAAGCATTCCTGGGATTGTTAAGCAAATTGAGTGCCTGGGCTGCAACTCCCTCTCATTTCTTTGTCTTAATGAGAGTGAAAATGGGGTTTTATTAATCATTTGGGCTTTAAAAATTGCCTTAAAGTGGTTCACTTTATAAAGAAAAATCAATAACAAAAAGAAAATAGAAGTATGTAAATGGCCAGGAGTGACAAAAGCAGCCAATTACCAAAAAAACGAGGGGCTGTTATAGGTTCCATTAACTCAATTATATTTTCTAAAGGGTCCCCCTCCTCTCTCTCCAGACTGTACTTTGCGTAATTTTTACATCAACTCCAAGCCATTAACTTGCATAAAATTATTTGTTGGGGAAAGATGTGCTTCCATCCATGCTGGGGCTGGGGCGAGCGGCCGTGCCGGGCGGCTTTTCCAGCGGCTTCGCTCTCGCCGATGCTGACTGCAAAGAGGCACCTTTGAGATTGTCGGGGGGTAGCTGGCATGGGGTGGGGGGGGCTGGCGCGCTGCACAGAGCTGCCCCATGGCCTGTCTCTGCTGTGGACACAGGCACGATGTGGCTGTGGTGACAAGTGGAAGGAGCCGGGTGGCGTCAGCCTGCTCCGTGGCTGCACCTGGCATGATGACCAGTCTCGGTTCAGGAGACGCCCACGACTGAGGCTGTGGAGTTGCTGCAGATAAGGCCTATGCGCCATTGTCAGGGCTGCCTGGGGGGCCAGGAGTGGGACAGTGGTGGGGGCTGCAGGACGGATTTGAGGGGCCGCAGCAGAGAAGACGTTCGAGCTCGGGATGGAGCCCGGGCTCTGGGACCGGCCGACCGCCTGGAATCCCAGAGCCAGGCTCAGGCCCAAGCCTGAACATCCACACTGGGGTTTATAGCCCGGCGAGCCCGAGTCAGCCGCCCCCAGCCCCGGGTGTTTGATTGCAGCATAGACGCCCCCTCAGAGCCTCTCTTCCGACTCCCTTAGCCTGGGGTCGTCTCTCAGGCGCCAGTGGGTTGGCAGCCCTGGGATAGCAGAGGTGAGAGGTGGTTTCCAGGAATGGGCAGCAGCATGAGGGGGGTTTTATTGGCTCCTTTTTCGCTCCTTGCGCTTCCCAGCGTGGCCGGCATAGCCCATTACTCCAGCTAGCCGCCCACGAGGTCCCTGAGCTGCCACTGCCAGCCCTGGGGTTGTCCCTCCCTGCCTGGCAGCCCGCACACCCTGCTAAGCCGGGACATTCGGCCGGTGGCTTAGCACAATTCTCCCCCGACAAGATTTTCCCAGGGAGCGGGAAGTTGGCAACTGAAACCACAGTTCCATGGGGAGTGTGTCCCCCGCCCCCCAGGTCCCTGCGAGCTGGTGCTCTGAAGCGGATGAACTGTGGGTGTCTTTTATTACCAGTGCTGCTTTATCATTCTTCTGCCTGGTTCGGAACAGGGCTCCATGTGCAGAGATGGCAAGAGGCCAGGCGCAGACCCTGCCAGCCAGGTGGTGGCTCTGCCCAGTGATAAAGACGCCATTGTCCCCTAGGAGATGAATGGGGCAGGCACTATATGGCAATAGGAGATTTCATGTTTAAGGTGGGCACAATGGGGAAGCCACTCCCACCCCTCCAAGCCCCATAATCCTCTGCAGTGCAGACATAGGGAGGCCTGCATGAGCTGTCCCGGTCGCTCCACGTACAATGCGCATCACTGTAGCATCTGCCTGACCAGCCTGCCGTCTGCGAAGGCCCAGGGAAAATACAGTTCCTCGTGGCCCTTCCGTCCCGGGATCTCCCTTCACTTTAAAAGACGAATGAATTCATCCCCACCCCACCCTACCCCAGAGACTGTCCCCAGCTGCCAGGTGGAGAGAGACAGATACGGAGAGGCCAGCCAACATTTTCCAAAGCGGCCCCTCATTCTGGGTGCCAGCTAGGCTGAGCCACCCAAAGCTAGCGTCTGCTTTTGAAAGGTGGCAGGTCACTCGGGGAGAATCAGAGCCGGGAGCCAGCCCAGCTCCCCTCCCTCCTGGGCCTGTGCGCAGACCACGCCTCTCTCCTTCCTCTCTACCTGTGCGGACCTGCTCTAGGGGCAGGCTACCAGCATTCCGGGCTGCACCCATCCTCACCTGTAGCACCTAGGGGTGGCTCATAGGGCCCCTTGTCCCAGCACAGCACGCTCCATCCTGAGCCAAGCCACCCAGGGGACTTGCAGTTTGCTTCGTTGCAAGGCAGATGCAGCCTCGAGTCTCCAGGAAGGAGCCACGTGGCGCCTGGGCAAGGCCTGGTAATGAAGCCTGCCGACCACGTGGCTTTGAACACGCGCCCGCCCATAGCCCTGGCTGAAGGGTGATTGGGGGCAGCCCCTTACGCTCTGTGATGGCTGATCAGCGCACAGGTCACCTGCAGGCCCGGGGGGGTCAGTCGCGTTACTCCTGTGTGGGGCAGTGGCTGGGGCTGGTTAGTGGGGGGTTCCGGCGAGGGGTGGGGAGACGTGGCCTTAGGAGGAGAGGTCAGAGCTCTGGCTGGGGCCGGCTCAGGTGAGGGGTAGTTGGGGTCACGCTGCATTGGCACTGACGTTCCGAGGCGGGCTGGCGGGGCGGGAGCTAGCGGGAGTGACGGCTAGGGGAGGCCTGTGGCTAGTTACGCAGCGCAAAGGGCCCCTGGACTTCAGTCGGCAGGGCCAGGTGCTGCGGAGCCAAGGCCACCCTATGAGCTGTTTGTTCCTCCAGACCCGGTGCAGCTCCCAGCCATGCGGCCTGTGTCCTTCTCCCTCCCCAGACAGGCTGATGCCGGGGAGGCGGCAGCCGGGGGGGGCTTGGAGGGAGCGGGCTCGCTCAGCCTTTGCGCGGATTCCTGGCTGCTGAACGCCTATCAACACACAGGGAAACCACCTGAGCCCTTTTTTCTGCCAGTGTTGAGTTAGGGGCCATGTAAAACTAATTGGATAAACATGGTTCCCCTCTAACTCAGTGCAGATGTCTCCTCGGAGCAGGAACACGGTGCGTTCTCCCTGGACAGCTGCTGCGCCAAGGTCATCTCAGCAGGTGGAGCCCTCCTGGTTAGAGAGGCAGCCGCTTGCGGCGACCGGACCCAGAGCCAAAGGCCTGTTGCAGGGGGACCACCCAGGGCCAGCCTGAGCTGCTGGGTGTGGTGCCCGGGGCTTGAGCCGTGGGCAGGGGTCTGGCAGCTGGAAGGTCTCAGATCGCATCTCACTCACGTCCCCCGGGACGCCCCTCGGGGCAGAATCTGGCCCTTGCTGAGGATCAAAGGCCAATCAAAGGGTAACGCCATTGAAGCCAACGGGGTTAAACTAGATTCACACCAGAGTACTGGAGAGCAGCGTGTGGTGCTTTGCTAGTAGAACAGGCTTCACGGCTCCTGCCCCCATCCCGCCCCACGGACAGAAGCCGGCTGGAGGGATTTGATTAATATGCTCCTAGGCCAAATCCCCAGGGCCTTCGCTCCACTTCTAACCAGGAGTTTGGCTTGACTATGCTGCCCACCTGGGGAAATGGCCCTGGGGAGTGGCTGTGGAATCTCCCCTGGAAGCTCGGTGGCCTGTTGGCTGCCATGCAGGAGTGGTGCAGAGCTGGGAAGACAAGGGCGCGATGCTCAGCGGAGCGACGGACACAGCTCAGCTCCGCCGGAGGCTGGAGAGGAGGGTGAGACCACAGGCCTGGCTTGATTTTGTCACGTCTGGTCCCGGTGGGCGCGTGAGAGGGGCGGAGGGCGGGGGCGGGGTCTCAGTCGCGTTCTGAGCAGGGAGGCTCGGGATCCGCGCTCAGCGCGCTAGGCAGTTTGCAGTAAATTCTGGGCACTTGGTGAGAAGGCAGCGTCTCAAGGACGCTGGGCAGTCAAAGATCCAGGAAGTCCCTCCCCAGGCCCCTCCGCCCAGCAATGGGACAAGGGCACTTTGCTGATTCTCCGGCCCTTCTCCACCCTGCAGTTTTTGAAACTCTACTAAATTTCCTGCATGGTGCTCTTGGAAAGGGCGGCAGCAGCTCCTCGATTCAGTGTGGGCCGGGCTGCAGGGACTGGCCATGCTGGGTGGGCGGGGGGGAGTCAGTGCGCCCAATCACGGAACTACAAACTTCCTCCTACATCCTAATGCATCAGAACAGAGCTTCCTTCCCCACCACATCTGTGGAACTCCATGAGACAGGGACTATGGCTCCTGGTCACAGTTGGACCTTTCATTTCCAGGGGAAGGGCCAGAGCATGGCTGGGGATTTCCAGGGGGGAGAGCGTTGTAACTAGAGCAAACACATGGTTAGTTCCTTCCTCTCTAACCCCTGGGACTCCTTCCGTGGCAGTTCCTTCCAGCACCATTTCCTGGTGTGTGCAGGGTGACCCGTCAAGAGGTCAGAGTCTTGGTTTGGAGCCGCTTCCAGATGTCTCCGAATGCCTTTGGTCTGGAGAGTAGGCTGGAAATCTCACAAGAACAGCCCATCCTGGGGTCCTGCTGGCACTCCCGGGCCAGATGAAACCCAGAGGGGCCGACTCACCTGGCGCTGGGAAGGAAGGTGACACAGAGAGTTCATCATGCATCACCAAGTTTGAGGCTTGGCAGAAAGTCCCAGAGGATCGAGTGGGAGATTTGGGGCAGAAGGTTTGGGTGGGTTCTGGTTTCCTCTCCACCCCCCAACCCCCAGCAGACTCTCTGAAATCCTGCAGTTACTGATTAGATACAGGGTCTTTGCAGCCAACCCCACAGCAGCTCCCACGCTGGATTCCTCAGTAGACTTTAACAAATAGTTCATAGAGGAGGCAGTCTGGCTTCCCCCAGCCTGTCCCCGGCCCCATCTCTCTCGCCAGCCCCTGATATGTTCAGCGCTTTCCCGCAGCCAGGGACGGTCAAGGTTAAGGAGGACGTTTCTGAAAGCTTACGCTTACATGTCTGAGCTATGCAAAGTTTCATGGCTCCAAGGCCATCCTGCACAGGAAAGAGGGCCGGGGTTACGGAGCGGTTACCCTCCTTGGTTTGGGGGGTGGAAAGGAGAGATTAAATTAAAAAAAAAGGGGGGGGGGGAAGGCCTATAACTGCCTGCTGACAGGCTCGCTGGGCTTCATCCATTTTATTGTCTTATTTTCTGCAGCAGCTGTGCTGCAGCCATGCAGGCAGGAGGCCAGGCCGGGCGCTCCCTGGCCAACCCGAAACCCGCCTCTCGTGGGCTGGCACAGGGGCCCAGTAAACGCATCCCCGCTCCCGGGGTTCCCCCCCGCCATGTGTCAGCGGGGCCGGCAAGCCTATGGCTGCAGCAGGCAGCGGGTGTCGGCCAGAGGCAGGGGACACAGAGGTTCCCGGGAAGAGGAGGATGTCTGGGTTTCATTGCCTATCTATTCCCTTGACAGCTCAATTTTCTCTTGTATTTTACAGTACCTTTTTGGGGCACCGGAAATTTGCTCTCGTAGCTGATTTATTCCCTTACCTGGTCTTTGTTTAACAGCTTCGTTGTGTGACAAGCTCTCGGCTCGTGTGACGTAGGGAACACATCCCACTCTCCCACTTCCAACCGGGACATCTCCCAAGAGCCCCCGTGGCCTCGAGCAAGGCTCCGGAAATAGACTCGCCGTGGAGCAACTCCATCGTCTCCTCTCCCCCAGTTAGCCAGCTAAGGGCATCTGCATGGAAAGCAGATCTTTGTTCCTGGGAGTTTCACTTGTTCCCGACCTGGCATCAGGATCCTCTGGGTGGGAGAAAATCAGGCAAAGTCCCATGAGGATGTCACCCAGAAGATGATGACTCTTCAAGAACAATGGGGCGTCTTCCATCTGGGGTCCCAGAGCAATCCACCCCAGCCCTCCCCCATGTGCTCCTGGGGATGGGTCAGGAGCTTTCTCCCCACTCCCCACTGCAGAAGTCAATGGCAATGCTGGGAATAGAACCCAGGCGTCCCACCCCGCGGCTCTAACCACGTCTCTCGCAGAGCTGGGAACTGCGGGCAGGAATCCTGGCTTCCAGTCCTGTCCACTAGACAGACTGGGTCAAATCCAGCCCTGAGGTGATGCTGGTGAGGGCAGTGGCATTGCACCAGGGCTGGATTTGGCCCACGCTTCCTCTCCTATTTCCACGGGAGGCTATGCCAGATGAAGTCCCGTTAAGGAAGGAAGATCCTGCTTTCCTGCAGATGTCCTTCAGAAATAAAGAACAGGGACGAGGGCCAGGTGGGGAGAGGGCGAGGGGGAAGGAAGAGAAATGATCCTGAGCAGACCCTCCCGCGCAGTAACCCAGGCGCCAGCCACTCGTTAATTGGCACTCAAGCTGCTAGGCTCAGTCCATGGGGTCTGGGGGGCCAGAAGCTCGGCTGTCTCCCATCCCCAAGCCCCATGCTCCGGTTCTTCGGTGTCAGCAGCAATTGTCGGCCCTTCCCCCCAAGCAATTTGTCCCTAGCACTGTGCAGCCCAAGAGAGTGATTAAACGCCGGGCGCAGGGCGGGCCCGGGGTACCCGAACTGCAGTGTGCATTAGGGACCCCCGCGGCTGGGTTCTTGCTTGGGGGTCACCTGGCCTGCAGGAGGCTGGGAGAGGTGTGGAAGCAACACACTTGGCCTCGGGGTGGGGAGAGAAGTGCCTCATTGCTCGGCAGTGACGCTTTGTGGCTAGCTGGGGAGTGGCATAGGAAGACACCAGGGAAGGCTTGTCCTTGGGGGGAGCCCAGTCCAGCAGCCAGCCAGGATTAGGCACAGCACAGAGACAAGGGCCTTGTCCAGAGGAGGCTACAGCCTGCCGTGGGAAAGCAGTGGGCCGCCGGCGACCAGCGTGGATGCAGGGCCCTTGAGGGAAGCACCGGGCTGATGCCATGGGGACCCTGGTAGAGCCCATGGCATTAACCCCTTTGGCCCCAATCTCAGCAGACCACAAGGACCCAGGGCTGCCTTGTTCCGGGCACATCACTGCACCCGCCCACCCCATGCGTCTGCTGCTGCGAGGTGACTCCCTCGGGCCCGTCGAGACAATACCAGGGGGCTGAGATGGGACCGTGGGCAGCACCCAGTAGCTACAGTGGCTCAGTGCGGGGGGCGTGACTTGCTCTGGCAGTGTGACTCTCACGCCCGAGCACCTGGCTGGAGGGACAGGAGGTTCTGGCCAGGGGGAGCCAGGGGAGGAATTGGAGGAGGAGCAGGAGGGAGATTTGCTTGTTCTTGCTCCGCACCCAGCCTGCTTGACCATCGGCCCTGCCCTTAGCCATTCAGAGGCCCCCTCTGTTCCAGCAGTGGCTGTGGCACAAGGCCCCCCCGGCATCACTGGCCAGCCTACCATGGCACGAAGGGGCAGAGGAACCGGCCAGCTCCATGCAGCCCGCTCCTGAGAAGTGCTTGCTACCCATATGCAAGGCGCCCCTCTGCCTCCGCCGCTCATCCATTCCTAGCGCCATCTGCATCTGTCCTAGCCACAGCTGGGGCGCTTCAAAGAGACTTTTGTCTGCTCCTCTTGAACGCACTGCACAGACACAGCCCCTCGCATTCCTGCACGCCTCCTGCTCAGGCTATTGTTCCGGAGTGGGGTGGGGAGACGCAGCGCACATCTCGGGGCAGGGGAAATAGAAGCTTCATTATCATCCCTAACCTGAGTGCACAGGGCAGGAGGGGACCTGGTGCCCACACCAGAGCACGGGCTTCCCTCGGAGTCTGCTGCTGGCTCCCTGATGGGCCAGGCTGGCTGGGATCCGAACAGCAGGTATTGTCCATTCACCTTTGTGCATCGTCAGCCCCACGCAGGACTCCAGAATCGGATGGTGCCCAAAACAGACCAGGACCCGGTTCGTTCTGCGTCTGCACCAGCTGCTTGGGGAAGGCTGGATCACGCCGGGGAGGAGGAGCGGTCCCTTGGCTAGAGCTAGAGGGGGCTTGCGTGCACTGGGGCCAGGCTCGATACAAAGGGGTTGCCCCATGGGCCTTCTGCAGTTCCCTGAAATTTGCTGGGACTGGGGCAGTGCACTCCAGGGCTGGACTAGATTGACCCTCTGCCCTGACAAGCCCCGGATGGAACAAGCTCGTGTATTGCCCTTGCAAACACAGAGGGTGAGGGCATGTGGGGATGCCGGTTTTCACTGCCACGTTTGCCCTCAGGGCGAGGACAGGACTCATTCACTGGTTAGGACACGGGTTGTTTCGCATGTGGGCTGTGCTGGAGCCGGCACGCAGGGCAAGCTGGTTGTGGCCGCTCCCGCCAAGTTAGCTCCAGTGGGGTAGTATGAACGGAAGCCGTCTGAGGGAGCGGTGGCCTCTGTGCGCTGCAGGTGTCGGAGTGATTTGCGGAGGTGTGGATGACTCCGTCGACCCCTCTAATTCCCAGCAGGGTGAGGATTTGGGAGAGCTCTTCCACTGCTCACCCAGGGGCCAGGGTGCCAGGTCAGGCTCAGCTCCTCTGGTCCCACAGGCCGTCCAGCTTCTTAGCTCAGCCGTTCCCAGTGTGCAGGGCAGCGCAGGGCCCGGAGGGAGCGGGAGGTGCCCCACAGGATCACACAGGTGGGGATGCCGGGCTGAGCTTGTAGACTCTGGCAGCCAGTCAATTTCTGGCAGGTGTTTTGCAAGGGGCCGCGCCCACTTGGCTGCCTTCCCGATAACCCCATTCCAACTCCCTGGCCTGGCTGGGTGGGACTCGCAGTGCTTCTCCCAGGACTCTGCCGTGACATGTGGGGTGGAGGATCTGACCTAGGGGAGGGAGGGCGTGCAAAGCATTGTGGGGGCTGTACCAGACAGGGGAGACAGCTGCGCTGTAGGAGAGAGGATACATGATGTCTGGGAGAGGGTGACATTCCCAGGAGGGCATAAGATTCCCAGGTGTATTCTCAGGTGGGCGTGGCATTCCCAGGGTGCATTTCCAGGCAGGTGTGGCGTACCCAGGGCATACTCCCAGGCAGGTGTGGTATTCACTGGAGCTATTCCCAGGTGGGCATGGCATTCCTGTGGGTATTCACAGGCGGGCGTGGCATTCCTGGGGGTATTCACAGGCGGGCATGGTGTTCCCAGGATGTATTCCCAGGTGGGCATGGCATTCCCGGGGGTATTCACAGACGGGCATGGCGTTCCCGGGGGTATTCCCAGGCAGGTGTGGCATTCCCGGGGGTATTCCCAGGCGGGCGTGGTGTTTCCAGAACGTATTCCCAGGTGGGCGTGGTGTTCCCAGGGGGGTATTCCCAGGTGGGCATGGCGTTCCTGGAGGTATTCACAGGTGAGCGTGGTGTTCCCAGGGGGTATTCCCAGGCAGGTGTGGCGTTCCCGGCGGTTGTCTGCCACTCTCAGGCCCTTGGCAATGGGAATCAGGCGTCTGACCTGTTCTGTTCCGTGTTCCATTTCCGTGTGACTGCTAGTGAATACGATGACCGACAGCACTGACTTGGGCCCTACACAGTTTAAAAGCTGCAAATCCTCTCCCATTGGCCTGTCCTGTCCCTGGTTTGAGGTCACAGGTGCCGCACACTGGCGCACAGTTTGAGATACCTGCACCATTGCTGCTTCTGCCGAGCAGAGCCCACCCCGGAGGAGCAGCTCAGTCGCTGGGTGCAGCGGGGGTCGGGGACGTTCCGAAGAGCTGGCGAGGGCTGACTAATGGAGAGAGGCGCTCGGCACAGATTTATGGTAAGAGAAAGACGCCACAGCAGCCAGGATGGCTGGATAATGGGACCGACCAGCCAGAGGAAATCCAGGCTGGATCCTGACAATGAGGCATGTCAGGCGGTCGTCATCATATTACTCAGCTAATGTACCCAGCCTTTGAGAAGAGACCGCCAGACGGGACACGGGACCTCCCAGGGCCTTGCCTCTCCAGGCTGCCTCGGGCCCGACTAAAGACCTTGTTAAAGGAGGAGTGTGCTCGTCGCCGAAGGGTGCTGGGTGGACAAAGTCCCCTGGTGATTCCAAGGCCAGGTGGAGCACGGATAGCAGGTGTGCAACCCCCCCCCCCGCCCCACAACCGGAGGGACCCCCTCCCCTCAGCCCAGGAGTGAGAGGGGAGTTCCGGCCCAGCGCCCTGGCCAATCATGGGCCTCTCTGCTGAAGTGCAAAGGACAACAAAGGGACCCTGTCTTAAGGTCTGGCTGCACAGCCGAAGCTGAGCATGGGCTAGCTTGAATCTAGCTAGCCCAGGTAACAAGGGCGCGGGTCCGTGTGGGCTAGCGAGCCGAGACCATACCGGGGGCTGTGGTGCCTGTCTACTCCCTGTGCTGCTGCTAGAGCTTCCCGTGCTAGCTGGAGTCAAGCCTTGGGCACAGCTTTTGCCGTGCAGATATCCCCTTCAAGTGGGTTTGTCCAGCACCAGGCGCATCTGGGCCCCGGTGCTGAGTGGGGCCGATGTACGCGAGTGCAGTGCGAATCATCACATGACTGATCTGTGCCTTGGTCTCGCACCAGCGTTCACTGCCCGGACTCCCTCCGGAGCTCCTCACGCCCCCGTGCGGGGATTATAGCCCTGCCGGTGGTACTTGGATTGCCCTCTAGTGTTAGTCCTAACAACTGTGCTTAGTCCAGTGCGATCACAGTCCGCAGCAGCCTTCCCAATACATCAGGCACATCTGCCTCTGGAGAGGGGCTGGGTTCTAAAAAACATTGGCCTGCAGTGCTGGAAACTCAAACCCAACACAGGTCCCAGGCACTGAAACCAGGACTCCCGCTCCCCGGGGCTCCCCATTGCCATGGTTTTATTAGGGGTTAACCTGTGGAGCAGGTTACCCCACATCTGGCTAATGAAACCACTGTCAGAGATGGGTCAGGCCATGGGTCAGACACAGTCTGTTAATGCATAACTTCCCAGTCATCCCAGGCAGGTCATTACCCGGGGAGGAGGCGGCTGGCTTTGGACTCAATCTCTTTTACCTTCCGTCTGCCGTATCACTGGGGTTGTGGACGTGTGTGTCACGGACTTACAGATTGTGCCCACTTTTGGCCCCGTGAGGTCCATGGGGGGTGCCCCTTTCAGTGAGACAGCCCTTCTTGGGGATACACTTTCTCAGGCCCCACCACCTCCTGGAGCCGCACCTCTCTGAGCCTTAGCACGTCTGTCTCTGCCGTGGGCCCCCTCAGGGAGTCCCCTCGCTCTGGACCCCCCGGGCCTCCACCCCCGAAGGGGATGATGCAACCCTGTTCTCTAGACCGGAGTGACTCTCAGCCAGAGTAAAACAGGAGGGTTTATTGAGAGTTGAACACAGCACAGGAAACTCTCAGGGCCTCAGGCCTGGCCTCCCTCAGCCCAGCACATCCCAGTCTCTCTGCATCCAGGTGGGCTCTGCCTGCTCCCCCTCTCCAGCCCAGAGCCCCCCTGCTTCCCTGCTGGGCATCTGAGATCCCCGGCCCCAAGCCCTGCCGCTGTCCATTGTCTTCTCTCCAGGTAAACAGGGTCGTGAACTGGGGCCTCCTCTCCTCGCTTCTCTCCTCTGGCTGGAACCGGCTGGTCAGGTCACTGGGTCCTCACTCTGCAGCCCATTGTCCTCCCACTGGCCAGAACCAGCTGCAACTCCTGAGCTGGGTCTCCGGGTCGGGTCGGGGTCTCAGGTTAACGGTCGCTGGGGTATCCATCCTCTAGGCCATTGGCTGGGGTCCCAAGTCCTTTCTCTGGTCCTCTGCAACAACAAACTCCCTCTCCCCTCCCCTCGTTAAACCAGTAACACCCAGGGAAACTGAGTCCCACCCCCTCCGCATGCAAACCATTAAAACCTCACCGAAAACAAGAAAAAACATGAAAATCCCCCACTTCGTCACAGTGTGTGTGTTGGGTGTGCTGAGACTGGTGTTCTGCAGGCAACAGCTCTGTCCGGTGAACAGGACAGGAGTTTCCCCTGGCTGAGCTGAGCCAGGCGGGGCTATGCTGACCTGGCCCATCTGGGGGTCTCCTCGCCTTGGCTGCGCTGAGCTGTCTCTAAAGGTCTTCATAGATCTCCAGTGTAGCCCAAGTATAAGGCTGTATCCGTGTTTTTCAGAGGGGAACATTGTCTAATCCCACCCCAGGGGAAGGAGCCCTCATAGCCCCTGAGGTTAATTTTCACTCCTGGTTTTACTTTAGGCCAGTTGGAGAGAGGGCCCTGCCAGTCCTGTCCTGTGTGCTGCCTGCAAGAGAGCAGAGGCGAGAACATGAGCAGGAGTCTGTGAAGAAGAGAAGGAAAAGGGAGGGCCAGCAGCTGTTAATCTTTTCCCCTCAGGCAGGGCAGTGAATGGCCAGCCCGTTTGCCAGCAGGTTCTTGAGCACTGAAGTTGTGCAGGTGACAGGCACTGCCAACGGAGGGTGCCCGGACACACCCCCAAATAGGAGTCAGAAAACTGCTGCTCTGAGACTCAGCGTGAGTGGCACCTGGAGGGAATTAGGCAGAAGTGTTCCACCTCCTTGCAAAACTTTTGAGAGCAAATTCTTGTGGTTACCCATTGCAATTGCTGCAAATTATACAAGTGTCGTGTATTTTGTTCCAATGAGAGCATGCAGTTGGCTTGGGTAGGTCTGATCTGTCACTGTGTGTGTGTCTGTGTGTGTGTGTGCGTTCACGTGCGAGCATGCATACACAAACCATTCAGCTGGATTTTTTTTAGGGCTAGGGCAGTAAAGAGAAGAAAAGAAGGCAGCTCCCAGCCGCACAGATGTCTCAGAAGGCTCCCAGATGCAGGATTAGCATCTCCAGGGAGTTTTCTGCTGTTGCTATCCTTTTGATTTCGAGGGACAGACAACGCTCGTGCTGCCGGGTTGTGAATGCAGGAGCACAGCCAGGTGGAGCTGTGAGAAACTCACTTATTTAATGTCACAAGGGTGCAGGTGAGCCTGGCCTTGATGGTTTAGCTGTGGGGGGAGGGCACGCTGTGCAGGTGAAACACATTAATAAATACAATTATTTGTATGCCAGTGGCACCTATTATTAATATTATTGTTACAGGTCCCAGCCAAGATCAGGGCCCCATGGTGCTGGGGGCTGGATATGGAAGTCGTGTGAGACAGGTCCTGCCCTGAAGAGTTTCTAATCAAACTAGACAAACTACACAAAAGCATCAGGAACTTGAGTGGCTTGCTGGCGTAAAACCTAGTAAAATGTGCCCAGTGCTTTAGCAGCAAGACCCGCCTTTCCCTCCTTCTCGCTTGCTTTAACCAGCCCTAAGGGAGCCCCCGATGCTGCTTTTTACCAGGTTTTACGCAGGAATTCCAAATTCTCTGTGAGACGGATGCAAAATCATCAATCGAACCCGGGTCTGCTGCGATCAGGGAGAAACCTCACCAGAGTCTTGAGCACATTCTGTTACTGAGAGACTGTGACCTGGCTCAGGATTCTGGAGTTTGTACCGGCGCCGGATGCTCCGGCCTGGCTCTGGGTTCTGGAGTTTGTACCGGCGCCGGATGCTCCGGCCTGGCTCTGGGTTCTGGAGTTCGTACCGGCGCCGGATGCTCCGGCCTGGCTCTGGGTTCTGGAGTTCGTACCGGCGCCGGATGCTCCGGCCAGGCTCTGGGTTCTGGGGTTTGTACTGGCACCGGATGCTCCGGCCTGGCTCAGGGTTCTGGAGTTTGTACCGGCGCCGGATGCTCCGGCCAGGCTCTGGGTTCTGGGGTTCGTACCGGTGCCGGATGCTCCGGCCTGGCTCTGGGTTCTGGGGTTTGTACCGGTGCCGGATGCTCCGGCCTGGCTCTGGGTTCTGGGGTTTGTACTGGCACCGGAGGCTCCGGCCTGGCTCTGGGTTCTGGGGTTCGTACTGGCACCAGATGCTCTGACCTGGCTCAGGGTTCTGGGGTTCGTACCAGCGCCGGATGCTCTGACCTGGCTCAGGATTCTGGAGTTTGTACCGGCGCCGGATGCTCCGGCCTGGCTCTGGGTTCTGGAGTTTGTACCGGTGCCAGAGGCTCCTGTCTGGCTCTGGGTTCTGGAGTTCGTACCGGAGCCGGATGCTCCGGCCAGGCTCAGGGTTCTGGGGTTCGTACTGGCACCGGAGGCTCCGGCCAGGCTCTGGGTTCTGGAGTTCGTACCGGTGCCGGATGCTCTGACCTGGCTCAGGGTTCTGGAGTCTGTCCCGGCGCTGAGTGGCTATGACCTGGCTCTGGGTTTGCCGCGAAGGTTTTATGTTGCTCTAGATCCAGGCACTGAAGCCCCTCTACAGAAAAGAGAAGTAAACCGAAGTCTACTAATGAAACATGAAAGTGTCCCCATCCAGTATCTCCAGCAGCTAACGAGGGCCCAGTGGTGTTAGTGCTGCCATGTGACGCACCCATTGCCTGAGATTTAAAGCTAACGACCCCATTTCTAAACTAGCAATAAATACAACAGGCCCCTGTACTGCAGTGCCCCGAACTGAGCTGCCAATAACAGGAACTAGTGCAGGGCCAGCAGTTAGCATGGGCTCATTTCCAAGGGTGTTAATTTCCAGAGGCATTTCAGCTGCAGTTCATTAGAGGGCTGGTTTGTAGGGGGAGAAAGCGGCCAGGGGGGAGGGGAGTGTCGGGGACTTGGCCTAGGCCTTGGTAGGGAAAAAGTGAAGGGGTGTGTGTGTGACGCGCAGGGAGGCCGGGATTCCTCTCCGGTGGATGTCTGAAGGCTCGGATGATGGCTGTGAGGAAACCCAGGCCTGCGTCAGCTTGTCAGGGTGTTTCCAGCGATCCCGAGCAGGGCCACGCCGGGGTCACGCTGGGAGAGGTGAATGGCAGGCTGGCTCGCTTGTTGCACTTGGGAGAGGAGGCTCACCCTGTCAGCCTCGAATGGAAAGTATCCCTTGCCAGCGTCCCCCCCACCTCCCTAGAATGTCGCTGGGGGCCTGAGCACACCCCTGCCTCTTACCCCCCCACACACTTATAGGCACACGTGGGGAGAGAGGAGAGACCTGGAGAGCAGACCAGGAGGGAAGAGGGTGAGACCCAGGGACAGAGATGTGGGGAGCAAGAGTCCAAGAGACACAGAGGGAGGAGCAGGGCGCAGAGCCTCCTCGCAGCGTCTGAGCAAGGTCCTCTGTCCCAGACATGAGAAGCCCCCGAAATGCCCTGATTCCATGAGAGCTGGGAGAGGGCCAGGCCGGGCCAGGGCTGAGCTGGGACGGCTCCCACTAGGAGATCATAAATCTAAGGTTAATCTCTGGGCGGGGAGCTCTGAACCCTTCCCCACGGTTCTTGTTTCTCTGTGTGTGTGTATGTGTGTGTGTTTGTATGTGTGTGTGTGGGGGGGGGGGTTGTACACATGGGCTTTGATCTCAGCACTCAGGACAGGCTCTTCAGGGGCTGAGCAGCAGAGGTGCTGCTCATGTAACACACACACTCACACATGCACAAACACACACACAAAGTTTCTCTCTCTCCCACTGGGACAAGCACGATGCAGAGAACAAATCAGAAGCCCGAGAAAGGAAATCGAAACAGCCCCAGAAAGGGAACCGCTGATCTGAGCAGCCGACCGGTCCACCTCTGAGGTACCCACTCCTGACTCCTGCTTTACTGCCCAGACCCCAGCTCCACCCTGCCTTGTCTGGCTACAGTAGCTCCCCACACCCTTTCGGAATAGGGCTCAGACTCTCCAAGGACTGTGTGCCTTTATGTTGGTCTTTAACACAACAGCCCCAAGAACGTCATCATGTGACAAAAGAAAATCAGCCGGATGAATACCAATGCTAAGCACATGTCTCCTTAACAGACCTCCTCTCTTCTACCATTACACAGAGGTCAAGAAACCCAGCAGCCCCCAGGCCACATTGTAAAGCAGGATCAAGGAGTCTCTGTGCCAGACCTTGTGACACTGAAATTCAAAGTTATGAAAAATAGACTCCTATGAAGCTACTCATTACCAGGGTGTCTGAGAGCAGCTCCTCGGCTTTGGCTCAGAAACCTATATAATTTGGGACTCAGAGGTTTAACCCCCATCTATCAGTCTTGGGACAATATTCATGGAATTTCATTTTGCATAGAATCTAATAGAGGAGTCCCAGACCGCAGCCCTCTGGCCCATCTGTGGTTTTATAGGGGCGGCTGATGGTAAATTAGATCCATTCCCTTCTATTGGATGTGTTGTCATTTTTATGACTTTGGGGTTATATAAACAGGAGAGGGAGAGAAAGGGAGCAGGAGGGGGAGGAGAGAAGGGGGGAGCCCATTAGCCCACAATTGCTAAATTTACTTTTTCCTTCTGTGTTTTAAATGCCGGTTGGTTTGTAGAATTGCTCGCAGTTTGGGCTTCGGCTTGGAATGCAAACCCTGCAGACACACTGCAAACGGCTTTCAACATGTGTCAAAACCAAAGTTAAATAATAATACAAAACCCTGGGAGTGTGGGACTTGGGTTTCTGCACCCTGTGGCAAAGGAGGAAAGCGGCAGGGGATTTTTTAAATTTGAGTCAATTTTGTGTGTGTGTGCGCGCACCTGTGGGTGTATTTGTGTGTATGTGTGTGTGCCTGGGGGGTGATTAACCCTTTGGCTACTGTCTAAGTTTTGAATTGCTTCACCCAGTGACTGTTGCACAGAGGGGCCTGTTCACACCCAGGACTCCATAATGAGCAAGAAGCTACGGAGCTTGCCCCATCCCGCTAGCGATGTGCATGGGTCTCTAGATAACAGAGAACTTCTGAGCTGAGGCTGGGTGGGGAACATCAA
This sequence comes from Trachemys scripta elegans, assembly GCF_013100865.1. Classification (NCBI taxonomy): domain Eukaryota; kingdom Metazoa; phylum Chordata; order Testudines; family Emydidae; genus Trachemys; species Trachemys scripta. The sequence continues at coordinate 32,549,510 of NC_048311.1, forward strand.
ATCCTGATTCCATCCCTCACCACCCAGCGAAGTGCGGGACAGGAGGGGTGATCTTCTGGCTTTCTTTGGCACATCTCTAATGACTATCTCCCCTGGATGCTGCTGTTCTCTTTGCTCTCCTGCTGGACTGAAGACCAGCCCAGAGATTGACCGTGACAAGCTGTGTGAGGCAAACAGAGAAATCTCCCAGTGTTTGTGATTGAGACTCCTGCTCTGCAATCGTTTCTTCGATTTGCTCTTTTGCCCTTTTTTGTGACCTCATATTGGAAACTGGTCTCTGCCTTGCTCATGCATCCACACCTTGGAGGTCTCTGTGATCAGATGTCTTCCTAGGAGGCATGTAGGTAACATAGACTGCTCGCCAGCCAGTAATCCCATCCAAACTCACAAGCCAAGGAGGGCTGAGGTGAAGTTGGCCTGTATTTTGATAGGAGACCTGCAACCAAAACTCCGGGTGGGGCTTTTGATGGCATTCATGATTCAGCAGGTGGTGCACTTCTTATTGAACCAGTGTGTTCAGAGGCACTGTGCTTCTGCAGCTAAGGTCTTTTGGCTGACCTGCAGAGTCGTGTAAAAGTGTGTGGTCATCCTAGATCGGGCAGGCCCCTTTCCCAGGAGTAGAGGAGTTCGGGTGACCAGACAGCAAATGTGAAAAATCGGGACAGGGGGTGGGGGGTAATAGGAGCCTATATAAGAAAAAGACCCAAAAATCAGGACTGTCCCTATAAAATCGGGACATCTGGTCACCCTACTCCTGAGTCACGTAGCCAAATGCCAACCTGCGTAATGACATTCTGCTTCACTAAATTCCCACTTATAGTTTCAACTGGATATGTTGTTCTTCACTTCCTCTTTTAAACTAGGATGTAGTTAATATAATAGCGATTAGCTGTTAAATAGCTAATATGTTCCACTTCAGAGGTGGCTGCATTTAAATGGTGGGTAAAGTTGTCATGTAATGTTATTGTGTGTGTTGTAAGTTACTGTCTGCAGGCTACAGAGAAGATAAAAGCCCTACTTCTGGTGAGGGCTCATGGAGATTCTCCATTAGCTCAAATAGTAGGCGCTTGTGTTTTGGGAACCTAAGGTTATAAATGTATTCCTGACAAGGCATATGTCCAGTGTAGCTCGCAATTCTGCTGTTTGTGTCTATGGCTTCATTACAAAGCGATGCCTGTGTGCTGTATATGGTTTGTGAAATGCTTTGGGATCCTTTGGGATGAAAGGTCCCTGTATAAATATAAGATCGTTATCATTATGCAAACAGTCCTGGAAGGGCTCTCCCACACTGACAAGCTGGCTAGGCACAGTTGAGGTATGTGTGTTTTTTCTCTGCTAATCTGTCACTTTGTAACCCTAGACCCAACTGCACTGAAAGCTCTCACTCACACCAGCTTTCAGCCCCAGTCTTGGGGCACTGGCTGGATTGCTATTGATGTGTTTATCCTAAGGGCACTCTCTTTACAGGTTCCCTGCATCGGGAACTAGTTTCTCTCAGTGAATGCACACACTTCCTGTGACCATGCCCAGGAGTTACATGCATGCACTGAGGTCAAGCATCCACCCTCTGAAAATCAGGCCCCTTTAAGGTGTCTCCAGTTGGGCACTACAAACCAAGGCCCTCAAAATCACTAGTCACTTTTGAAAAATGTTGGCCTACATAATTGTAAAACCTGGAATGTACACTCTTCATGCACCTTGTCTGTTGTTTGCATTTCACTTAACTTGGGCAATGGAGTCTGGTCAGTTTCAATTTGGTTTATGTTATATTTTTAGCCAGCCGCCCTTTGTGGCACTCATACAAACCCTGCAAGAGAATGTTTATCTCCAAACAACTAACAGTTTCAATCAATGTTTTGTAAATACCACAAAGACTTTTCTAATAATATTTGCTTTTGTAAAAAAAAAATAAAAAATTAAACAAATATTAAAAATTGGCTCCAAATTTCCAAAAATGGAACCTCCCCAGGTATATTTCTCACTGAGAACAACATAAAACCAAGGCTCAAACTTTCCAGGAGCCATGTCCTAATTTTCCAAGTTTTTTCTTAGCACCTTAGAACACTTCTCCCAACATCTCCCGGGTAAAGTGTTGGAAAGATTTGTTACAAAACTTTCCATAAATATCTCTTTGGGGGTTGAGACCAGTCATGAAAGAGAAGTTTAGTCCCTGATGTACTTTTATGTGAGGTGTAACTGAATAAAACAGAAAAGGATGAGAACCTCTTCGAGCCACACTATTGCACTGTGCAGAACTCCCATTCATATGCATCTGTAACATATATAGAGAGAGAGGTTGTTAGCTTAAACAATCGCCTCTCAATCAAGCAGGAGAGGCCTGTGGGTTTGTAGCTAAAATTACTGAGCTCTAGTCCCCACTGCTACACTGTCCTTATGATTTATGGAGCACCATAAATGGATGCAGTACTTTATCAGAGATAGACCGGACCAAACAAAGAACAGATTCTTTACCCCAAAGAGCTAAGGCCCGACTGATTGCCATACCATATACGACAGTATGGACAGGTACAGTACAGATAAACTTACAGGGATTCTGTGGTCATTGAAGCTGGAATGCTGTGTGCAACAGGAAGGTTTGCAGGAGTTTGTTGAGGGAGGAGCAGGAAGGAGTGTGGCCAGTGGCAGATATCAGCTAGGAGGCTGCTTCAGGCATATACCATCCGTGGCCACTTAGGAGCTCCTGGTTGCCACTATGCTGTATTCCATGTCCAGTCAAACTTTGCAGAGGCAGTGGGGGCAAAACTCAGGTCCCGCTGCTCCTATCACTGACGCTAAAGGAGAATTTGTGTGGCAGTACAAGGCCTGTGAAACACAGCTGAGCAGTTCTTATTACATCTAGTAGAGGGCAGGCACACACATAAGTGTTGCAGTTATGACAGCCCAACCACGTGAAAGAAACAAAGGAGACAGCCAGAAGTGGGGGCTTGGACACGTGCATGTGGTATCGCTGCCCATTGAGGTGTGATTTGAAGCCACGACCATTTTATAATGGGAACTGACCGCATGGACTGTTCCTGCATTCTTTAGCCCTCTTAGCAGCAGGGACAGTTAATCCGCATCAGTATTGCCTTGGGATACCATCATGTCCTGGAGAACACATCCTATCCCATGCCGCAATCATTGTGTGTACTGGTGAACCCAGAAAGTTATTCTGCATTTAGTGTTCAGAGGAACTGACCCAGGGGAGAAAGGCATTACAAACGGCAGAGTTATCCTCACCTGGCTAGTGGCCCGCATTTTCTAGATTCACCCTGGTTTTAATAGGTGACCCCCTGTCCAGTAATGGATCCTGAAACGTCTTTCGGCGCTCACAGGACATCAGCATGAGGCAGCCCGTGTGGCCTGAGGTGCTGATGATTTGGTGACAAGCAGATGACATTATATCACAACCTGAGCTGGTGGCTTCTGGGGAGACGTGGTCACGTTAGGTCACCGTGGGACAAAATTCAGATCCGTCTTGATACACTGGAGCGACAAGGCAAAGTTTACACGTTGTGATGCAGCAGGATGACATCACACCGAGGCCATGACGCAAGGCCATGAGCTGCAAGACAGCGGAGTAACAGCCTGACCCAGGGGCACGGTGCCCGGGCTGCGGGCCGGGGAATGATGGGATGGCATGGCTGGACTGCAATGGCATGGTTCCAGGCGGTGGTGTGATGTCACACATCACAGTGACATCACGGCTCACGTCACAACGTGTTGACGCCATCACCGGGCGAGAGGGTGACACGACACCAGCAAGCAACGTTGTCATGGCGACATCGCCGCAGGTGGTGCCCTCCGGCCGGGGCCCCGCCCAGCGAGCTCCGGCCGGGTCCGCCACGCCGGCAGGAGCGGCGCACACCTCCTCTGCGGGGCCCGCTCTCGCCTCTCGTCTCGCTGGTGCGGCCCCTCGCTTCCCGGAAACGCCAGCGGAGCAGCACCCGGAAGTGGCGGGTGGTTGGGCCGGGCTCGGCGCTGCCGTCGGGAGAGCGGCCGGCGCGGAGGGAGCCTGTCCGGGGAGCATGGGGCGAACCGCGGGGGGAGGCCAGCCGGGCGGGCACAGCGAGACTCGGGCCCCCGCCTGAACCCAGGGCCGCTGCCCCCGGGTGACCCCCCCGTCGCTTTCTCTGCCCCCCCCCCCCCGGGCCCCCCCCCCCCCGATCTGCCCCCCCCATCGCTTGCCCTGCTCCCTGCCCCCCATCTCAGGCCTCCCCACCCCGGAGTTGTCCCAGTTTCTGTCGGGGAGCCCATCCCCAGGCCTCCTTTCCCCTCCCGTGGGGTTCCCCGGTCCCTCCCGACCCTGTTTTTGCTCCGTCCCCGGGTGGTCCAGGCTCCCGCCCCACTCGCCATGGCGTCCTCTGCAGCTGCAGGGTCCAACTGGGGCCTGATCATGAACATTGTGAATAGCATCGTGGGGGTGAGCGTCCTCACCATGCCCTTCTGCTTCAGACAGGTGAGTGCGGGCTCTGGGGGTGGGCTGGAGCTGGATGTGGCGCCCGAAGCCTATACGTGGCATTTGGGTGGAACGGGCAACATGGAAAACATTTCCCTGCCCCGCAGAGCAGAAACAGAGCCGGTGGTTACAGCAGGGGACCTGAACTGCTGCATTCAGGTCTCACCTCTGCCATGGATTTGATGTGTGTCATTTTGCCTCTCTGTGCCTCAGTTTCCTTGCCTTTAAGGCAGGGGTAATACTTAATAGGGTTTGTGAAGAGTGAGTCGCTCAGGAGTGTAAGAAGCACTGGGGCCTTTGGGTGAAAGGCCCTGTGAGGCTGTGTCAGCGCGAATACATTTGGGGAATTGCACTAGCACTAGGTGCAGCTCTGTGGCGGGTAGCTACAGTAGGAGCACTGCTACTGACCATTTACCACTCTGTTACCTCATAGCAGGGACAGATAACTGGGGCGTTAGGATTTCATCAGCCAGTCGCTACTGAGGTTCTCACTGTTGGTAGTACCAGAGGTGGTGCAATGGCAGGAGGTTTCCCAATATTGCCAGTGTAGATCAGGCCTTGAAGAGCGAAGTATTCCTAGCTGGTGCGAAGGGGTACAGCGCTGTTAATAAAGGGTGGCACAAGGCCATTGGTGCTGGCAGGTTTCGTCAAAGGAGTGGGCTGTCAGCAGTGACTTCCAAGAGAAGATGACATCTGATGTACCTTTGGGTGGCGGCTGTTCTAGTTTGTAGGTAGTGTGGGAAAAGCACAACACTGGTAGTGGGAGGAGACAGAGAAACTTCATACAGTTTAGTGGCACCTTAAAGCTGCTATTCAAGCCCAGATTAATGGTGTTAAATTTGCAAATGAATTTTAGTTCTGCTGTTTCTCTTTAAAGTCTGTTTCTGAAGTTTTTTTGTTCAATGATAGTGACTTTTAAATCTGTAATAGAATAATCAGGGAGATTGAAGTGTTCACTTACTGGCTTCCTGATGTCCGATTTGTGTCCATTTCTTCTTTTGCGGAGGGACTGTCCGGTTTGGCCAATGTACATGGCAGAGGGGCATTACTGGCACATGATGGCATATATAACATTAGTGGATGTGCAGGTGAATGAGCCCTTGATGGTGTGGCTGATGTGGTTGGGTCCTCTGATGATATCGCCAGAGTAGATATGGGGACAGAGTAGGCAACGAGGTTTGCTACAGGGATTGGTTCCTGGGTTGGTGTTTCTGTGGTGTGGTGTGTAGTTGCTGGTGAGTATTTGCTTCAGGTTGGGGGGTTGTCTGTAAGCGAGGACTGGCCTGCCTCCTAAGGTTTGTGAGAGTGAGGGATGATTTTCCAGGATAGGTTGTAGATCATGGATAATGCGCTGGAGAGGTTTTAGCTGGGGGCTGTATGTGATGTACATTGGCCAAACTAGACAGTCCCTCCGCAATGAATTTTAAAATGAATTTTAGCAGAACTGAAATTCATTTGCAAATTTAACACCATTAATCTGGGCTTGAATAGGGACTGGGAGTGACTGGCTCATTACAGAAGCAGTTTTTCCTCTCCTGGAATTGACACCTCCTAATCCATTATTGGGAGTGGACTACATCCACCCTGATTGAACTGGCCCTGTCAACACTGGTTCTCCACTTGTGAAGTAACTCCCTGCTCTCCATGTGTCAGTATATAATGCCGGCATCTGTAACTTTCACTCTATGCATCCGAAGAAGTGAGGTTTTTACCCACGAAAGTTTATGCCCAAATAAATCTGTTAGTCTCTAAGGTGCCACCGGACTCCTCATTGTTTTTGTAGATACAGACTAACACGGCTACCCCCTGATACTTCAGACAGTTTACATTTTCAGCTTTTTCTCTTCTGGGAATAGATTCTGTTGTATCTACTTGCCTTTGAGATGTAGAAAAATTGACGTACGTTGTCACTAACTTTAAGAATGCCCACAAGCATGCTGGGCACCTTGCAGGACAGGCAGAAAGGTGTGGTCCCTGCCCCAAAGATCTTATGCAGTGTTGTTGCAGCCACGTCAGTCCCAGGCTATTGAGAGAGAGAAGGTGGGGGAGGTGATAGCTTTTATTGGACCATCTGCTGTTGATGAGAGACACACCCCAAAGATCTTCATCTGATTTGCCATGTGGTATAACAAGTAACTGGCAATTGGAGGGAGGGGAGAGGTTTGCTGAGAGATGTGTACTCAGCCTGTTGGTATGCACATGCACGGGTAGTTCAACCTTCTCTTTACTACTTTAAACCACTGGTGCCAGGAAGTTGTGCCCATTATACAGTTCACTTGCAGAGTGAGGGGATGCTCCAGCAGTTGCCTGAGACTGATGTTCTCATTTGCCCAACCCACCGTCTCCTTTGGAACAAGGCCTTCACACAGTAGCTTCTCCCCAAGTGTGAATAAAAAACCAGGAAGTCGACATCCTTACCAGTGCTGGGCAGCCTGTCAAGCTAGCTGGGTTTTAAGGCATTGCACACCAAGCCATAGGCTCTATATGCAAAGAGATGAGCCCTTGCGTTTCCTGTTCACGGGTGCCAGGAGCCCCAGTGACACACCTGCTTTGAATAAAATAGAACTGTGTGTCGCCACAGTGAGATTTGACACCACTTATGCCTGTTTAAAGTCACTTGTTTTCATAAATGTTCAATGATTAACACTGTCCTCTGCAAACATATATAAATCAGTGAGCCAAACAATGCTGGGAGGGTAGAGAGCTCGCTTCATAATTTGTGCTGTAAACGTATTGAACAGCCCCTGGCGCTCGTGGATAGGTGTTATGACAGATTTTTAACTCCTGGATCTACAGAATAACTACTTGCTTTACATGATTCTGTTATGAACTGTAGAGAACACTGCTGGAATGTGCCCTGAAACTGACTAGATGGCAGGACGCAAACAGCGTTACAGAAAGTTCTGTTTCATAAATTGCCCAGGTTTCACTTCTCCAGGCAAAAGTGTTGCAACTGAGCCATTTAGGAAACAGGTGGCTGCTCTGTGACTCTGCCTCAGACTGGGGCAAGTGAGTGAAATTGAACTAATACGTCACTTTTCTACTGGCTGTAGTTGAAGGCAAGGGAACTCCCTTAATAGGCTAAAATGGGGCTGGAAATGTGCAAGGGAGCCTGTAGGTGATCTGGGAGAGCAGTAAGAATGTGTGAAGTAGCAGTCGCACCAGGAAAATGGCTTGCTTTCCATCTTGTGCTTGTATTTTTTTTTTTCTTCCCATGCAGTGTGGCATTGTCCTGGGAGCCTTGCTGCTGATTTTCTGTTCCTGGATGACTCATCAATCCTGTATGTTCCTGGTGAAATCGGCCAATCTTAGCAAGCGCAGGACCTATCCAGGACTTGGTGAGAATTTTCAGCTCTGGGGCTTCACTTTTTTGTATTTTATTTTTTTTACTGCACTTTTAATTTACAACTTTCATACTAATAGTGCTGTATTATTAACATTATTTCTGGCATAGTTTTTACTGTGTTTTGCCTTCCTCGTTTATCCCTTCCTCCTGCTTCTTGTCACCAGAGGAATCTGAGGGTTTAATTCTGCCTTTGATTGTGAAGTTAATAGGCACAGAATTGTTTTGACTCGGCAGTGCAGGAGGAGGCGCTGCGGTGCTGAACGATCAAAACACAAGGTCTCAGGAGCTGGCATAGTGGGTGTTTGCTGTAAATTATTGGTCTCTGTATGAAACCCACTAGCTTCCCCAGCCAGTGTGCTGCCGAGGACATTGGGTTCTGCCAGTTGAGTGCCTGGCATAGAGCACAGGCTTCCTGGATCTCAACTGTCTGAGTGCTTATGGCAGAGCAAGGGGGAGGTGAGAGGAAACAGTGCACAAAGGTCCAAATGGCCAAGAAAATAAAACCATGAGCAAGATTCATGTGTGAGATTTTGGCAGAGTTCACCATCCCTCTTCCTTCTAGTTTGTCTACTCGGCATTGGCATCTATTTATGACCTCTCCTCTGATTCCCAAGGATACTGGGGGGAGGAGACACTTGGGTCTGGCCTCAGTTTGAATCCTCTTGATCAACATATATAATTAAGAGTTGCTGATTGAAAGCATTCCCTTCCTGGGAAACCACGGAGATCCAGGCGGAATAGCCCCTACTTGAGCTGCTGCACCAGGGGTTAGAAATCCTTCCCTGTGCTTTTTCAGCCTTCACCTTTGCAGTGGTGGGATTTCCTCCTGCAGGTGATAGAGATGGAAGATTCTCATAGCTGGAAGTCCCTTCCCGTGACCTTAAGCCCATCCTTTGTGTCCCCAATTGCCTAGTTGACTTCAATGTAACTTCTCCTGGGAGTCGGTTGAGAGAATTGGCTGGTCTCACTGTCTACAAAAGATTTGAAAGCAATATGCAGTCTGCTCGGTGTCCGTGCTGTTGACAGATGGATCCCCTCAGTGCATTAAATGACTGAGACCCATCATTTAGCTGCACAGTGCAGCTTCTGCCAAAATGTATCGACCAAAAGCAGCAAAGATGAGAAAACTCTTGTGGTCTCAAAGGTTGTTCCTCTGGGACTGAAAAGATGGCTGAGCCTTCAGGTGGAGTCTCACACGGCCCAGCGTCCCCAATACCAGCTGCCCGTAGCGCCTCTTCCACCCCCTTCCTCGATACAGTAAGCCTTTGTGTGCTGCTTCTCTCTTGTTGAAATACATAGAGTCCCCCTTCACCTTGGAGTGTCTCCCAGGAAGACGAGATCCTCTGCACTTTCCAAAGCCAAGGAGCTCAAAGACACAGAGGGCCAGTTATGCTTCCAAACTTCCTGGCACCTCCTGTCACACAAACGCTGGCACTGAAAGAAGCGCCATCCCTTCCTCCCCATCTTTGCCCTGGGAGAGGTGCCACCACAAGCAGCCAGAGGAGGGACAGCGCTGAGAGGAAAGACGTCCTCCGCGCAAATGAAAGCAGCACTCCTACAATGCATCCTAATGCATCAAGGTTGAGCGACTATACACAGACAGTCTTTGTCACCGTTTGCTTGTACGCTGTACATCTGCGAGAGATCCTGGCAGCTCCTGCAGCTGATTCTGTGGGAGGCTTTGGCAGCTCTGAAAGATGCAGGAAAGTTTTGCAAATTAACTTCAGTCAGCTAGTCCCTTCCGGAAGAACATTCAGATCACTAGATGCAATAACAAAAGAGCCAGGGTCGTGGCGGTCTAGGATAAACACCTTAATTTATGCAGCAATTCTCAATGGAGAGAATATCTGTATTCTAGCTTTTACAGCTCTTTCCCCCTTCGCTCTCATTCAGCAGCTGTCAGTGCACAGCAGCGGTGTACAACACGTTAGGCTCTTAAGAAGTGAATATTGTGTCCAAGTGAGTCTGCAGTGGGAACTGGGGAAGTGGGATGGAATTACCGCAGCTAGAGTTTGACCAGGACAGGAGTTAAAGCAGCTCCTTGCTGCTGCCAAAAGTGCTGTGGGATCTTTAAAGACTACTGGTGCTCAGGACCAGCCCCTCGTCTGCTAACAGCAGGACGAGGCACGTGGCATTGAGACGAGTGCCATGTGCTGAATCACCAAGGCCACTGGGTAGCAACCTTGGGGTTTAGTGTGGAAGAGCCTCTCCAAATCCCGACCAAATCCAGCTGTGCGCAGCTGGTGAGATTTCTGGAGTGGCTTGGCTGAGTAATTCTGCCCAGTCCATCTCCTCCTTCCTCTTTGAGAAGATAAAAGATCCAATTTTCCTAGCAGCCCCAGATGGGGCCATCTGGCATCCATGTTTGAAGCCTCATTCTCATTAAATATTATTTCAGAGTAGCCAAGGACACTGATCATTTCATAAAATCCCACGCCTAGACTGTAACCAGTGGCTCTCAGTATTGCCTGGAGGTGCCTGCACTTCTACACGCTGTAAAAAAGAGGTTTCTTGGGGTGATGCAATAACAGCCATCCTTTGTGGAGATCAGGTCATTTAACAAATCATCTCCAGGAAGGTGATTTTTCTTTTCCTGGTTGCTCGTCTTCCTGCACTCCCAGTCCTCAGGTACACACCACTTAACTGTCCCACTCAACATCTGCTTCCCCTTTTTGCCAGGACCCTTCATGCAGGGACAAGACAAAGTCCAGAGGTATTGCTTGCTCGTCCCTTTTAAATATTGCAACTTCTCTGCACGGACAGGTGGTGCCCTGGAGCCCCAGAGATCTAACAAAGACTGGATTTCACCCTACTTTTTACCATGCTATTGGCTGCCTTCTGAGTTACTCAGCAGGTGTCTTCCCACACACTTTCCTTCCCACTAGAGAGGTGGCCAGTTGATTTCCTTCATTTTCAGACTAGGGAGGTTCCAAGGAAATATGGGCTGCATGATAACATTGAAGGTCATAGAAGGCACTTCCAGAGATGAACAAACTATTTCTTGGCCACCTTCAGGCACGTATACTGTACAGCCACTGCTAGAGAAGCTCAGCGGGGAAAAACAGGCCGTTCTTTGCTTGATTCTACTAGAGTTAGTTACCCAGGACTAAAGCAAAAACAATGTGGTCTGTATTCGAACTGGAGGTCTTAACTGCCCCAACCCCCCAGTAAGATGTCTCCAAAAGTAAAAGCCGAGTTTTCCTGGCTCTTTCTTTTCAGAAAACGCAGTCATTGAAAGGATACTGATCATTTTCTGCTACAAGCTACGGCCAAAGTATAGAAAAAAAAGTCTCTTGGCAAAATCCCTGTGGTGTGGGCTGTGAATGCTGGGTATTCTGGGAATGGAATTGAACATTCTGGGCACCATTTCAGATCTCCCATCCAGCAACATCAGGCAGCTCAGTTATAATGGGAAGGAAAAAATAAAAATGGGACCTTGACTGAAATTTTGCACTGTAGTAATTTTTTGTCACACAACATCTTATACAGGCATATTTCCTCTTCCACGCTGACTTTCTTCTTCTAATGGTTGCCATGTGTAACTGCTACTTAGCGCTGCTTTTTTTTCCTCAACAGAGTAAAAAAAGAACCTGCTTTGTATCTTTCCTTCATCTTTGTTCTTGTCTGATGTGGGTTTTGCTATTGGGATGGCATGTCCGAAAAAAGAAAATGGGAGGGTGGGCAGGAGAAACCAGCCCCAAAATGCAAAACTAGCAGATTCCTGTCAAATTGCCCTTCATCACGATTATTGTTCATTTCGAACTGATGTATGTGTCACGGGCTGCACCCTCCCATGGCTCACTGTGGTGTTTTTTCTCTTTTGCTAGCATTTCATGCCTATGGAAAAGCAGGGAAAATGCTGGTGGAGACCAGGTAAAGAGCTATTCCTTTAAAATCGAAATAGTTTGAATTAGTTTATTTCGGTTAATAAAAGGCTTTTTTCCAAACCCCTACAGGGCAACTGCCTCACCATGTCTTTATTTCTTACCCCCCTGCTTTCTCTTCTTCTGAAAGCCTCCCTTGACACCTGGAATTTGGGCTGATCGCGAGCTAAACTACAGTACTTGAACTGTACTGAACTTTCACTTGCATTGTCTGCTTTGTAAGACGTTCATTCAGACAGTTGGGTCGGTAGCTCCCTTTGTTTCTGAAGGGAGAGGCAATGTTGTCTAGTAGTTAGTGAGGGACTGGGATTCAGGAGACCTGGGTTTCATTCCCTCTTCTGCTACACTTATTATGAACCCTTGGTCAAATCACTTATGGTGTGATTTACAGAGGTGATGAACATAACACTGAAATCACAGAAATTGGGTGCATTTAGTACCTCTGACAATCAGCCCATTAGCCTGCCTTGTGCCTCAGTTTCCCCCTGTCGACTAGGAGTAACACTGATCTGCCTTAGTAAAGCTCTTTGAGATGCAAATTAATAGAAACAGTATCTGTTCGGGACAGTGGGCTGGGAATCCTGATTTCATTTAACAACAGCCTAGGCCAAGGTCTCTGACTCTTGTAACTATAACATTTCTGTTCTTAAAAATGCGATTCACGAAGCTTCAAAGGACACATAGTAGAGCTGGAACAGTCTGGTTGGCCTTACGTCGCTGTTCCAGGTGAGGGGTGGCATTGCAGCCCATTCTGTAGAGCAGAGGGTGATCTGTGGAGGTCTGGCTGATGTCTTGGTTCTGGCCCTCCTCCTTATTCCCAGCTGCTAAACTGCTGTAAGACAGCTAAAAACACACCAAGTACTTTTCTAATGTTACTTTTTCATGCAAGCAATAGCTGTGATTATCACAAGGATATTATATGATCAGAAATGGGAGGTGAAGTGGTCCATGCAACCATGAATGGGAGGGGGAAGTGGTTCATGAGCCAGTGTCCTCATTAAAATCTGGTCAGCCCTGTGCAAATGTCTGCAAACCTTTGTACTGCAGTATAGATTTCAAGCGCAGTCCATTACTGCTGATTGCGGAGTGAGCTAGTCTTGGGCTCCAAATACCTCCCTGTACCCTCACGACTATGATCAATGTTTAAGAAATGCAGAATTGTCATCTTCAAGGGACACTCCCAAACTGAGCTCCCATCCCTGGCTCCCAACAGCGGTTAAACTAACTCACATGCTGTTAGCAGAACTCTGTGGGTCCTTGGCGACGCTACAAAGACTTTGCACACAGGAGGAAGTAAACTGGATGGAGCTTTGTTGGCTTTGGCTACACTAGAAATCATGTGGGCAGTCGTGTGGGTGGACTTGTGCCTCTGTATGTGGTCCCATTGGGGTTCCACTCAGGGACGGGCTCTGCATGCCTGGATGCTGTAAACTCCTTGAGTGCCAGCCATGTTCTCAGCACTGAACAGGGCACAGAGATGTGCAACAGGCTTGCAAAACGTAGGGTTTGTCTACATGGGGACCTTCGGGAGAGCCAAGCTGAATTAACTAAAGGTGTCAGTTTAAAGTGCATTAGTTAAAACATATGAAACCCCTGTGTGGATGCTCTCATTTAGAAGTCAAGTGACTTTAGGCCACGCCTATACTATGAGGATTGTAGCACGTAGCTTTGGCTTTGTAGTTATGCTGGCATAACCCGGTAGTGTAGACGCAGCCTGCAGTGACAGAAGGGGTTTTTCCGTTGCTGTAGGAACACCGCGTAAGGTCCCCGAGCAATGGTAGTTAGGTCAATGGAAGCATTCTTCCGTGGACCTTGCTGCATCTACACCAGGAGTTAGGTTGGCATAGTTACTGTGCTCAGGAGTGTACCGTAGCTATATCAACCTACATTTTAAGTGTAAACCAGACCTTAGTTTGGTTTAGCTTAATGCATCCGAAGAAGTGGGCTGTAGTCCACGAAAGCTTATGCTCTAATAAATTTGTTAGTCTCTAAGGTGCCACAAGTACTCCTGTTCTTTTTGCTTAATTCACTCAACTACTCCACTTTAAATTTACACCTTTAATGAATTAGGCTTAGCTCTCCTGCGTGTCCAACTGTAGACAAGCCCTTGTACTGCAACTGCTTAGAGTAGAATCCCAAACTGTTCCAACTGACTTTCGCTCCACTTGGTTGGCCTTCATTTGCTATCAGTGGTAACAGCAATGGGAGCTGTGGTGCAGGTGAAGAGTCAGTGACCACTGGCATTTTCAGAACTGTGCCCTCCAGATCCCTCTGAGCTGGGGACAGACAATAGAGTGGTTAAGACGCCAGTGTCTGGTCTACACTCCTACTGCCACCAGGGCAGCTTCACGTTTGGTAGCGACGGCGAGAAATTTTCCAAAGAGGAGTCCAGTGTAGATGTAGCCATGGTGAGGGTTGCAAAATGCTAATCCTCTAGGAATGCAGCCGTTATTACTTGCAGGTATGTGGTAAGTGCTGCATTCCAAGGGAGTTCTCTGCTCCAGAGTGGAATTTAGATGTCAAGCTTTTCATTTGTGTGTGTTTCTTTCCAGCATGATTGGGCTGATGTTGGGAACGTGCATTGCTTTCTACGTTGTGATCGGTGACTTGGGATCAAACTTCTTCGCCCGGTTGCTTGGACTACAGGTAAACTTACGATCACTTGTACTTGTCCAACAGTTTAACGAGACTGTGATTGTTGGATAAGTACATCACGCAGTGTGTGTTATGATGCCACAGAGAGCAACCCGCCTTAATAATCTCAGCAAGCTACATCCAGGTAACTTACTATTCTCCCACTTTAAAGCTTAATGGCAAGTGTCATGCACTAGAACATGAGAGCAGCTTGCCATGTCAACACCTGGGAGTTCTGATGCACGTCAGACAGTGGGATGTATACAACTCCTGACAGGAAACAGCACATGAATCAAAATAACTCTGTTAAAATATGTCTCTGTCATGAAATATGTGGCCTGCTGCAAATCCCAAGTCAATTTTCTGCAGGAGTTGGTACATTCTGTCCCTCTTCATTTGCTCAGCCAGAAACTAAAAAGCAGTGACATGATTCTTCTGCCCAAATCCTCATCCCCATTTACCATTCTAGTTCAGAGTCCTCCTCCTGCTCCCAAACGATAGTACTTTGGGGGGTGAAGAGGAAGGATCAGGATACCTCAGGCACGGCTGATCTCTTCACCTCTTCAAATTAAAATACACGCAGTGACTCCTCCCCTGCCCCACTTGATGTTGATACTGTTTCTGAGAATGCCTCTCCCTGCCTCTGATGGGAGAGGCACTCTGTTCCCTGGCACGCAGCTCGCCAAGGGAATAGTCCGCAGCTTTTGGAGCTGGGATGGGGCAGGCTGGGGACGTGAAATGGACATGTCCCAGGATCTTGGCGTGCCTGTTATCTGCTCCAGCCTGATGCTGTTAAGCTCTGATTAAGGAACTGTGAAGTTAAAAAGATGCATTGTGGCTGCAGCCAAATTAGTTATTAAATATTTCCAGGCATTTCAGAGTGTTCTGCTATAATAAATACCAATATGAGTTTCTGATTAATTTTCTGGATCAGAATTTTCAAGACTTCCATTTCTATTCTCCCTCCCCATTTTTTTTTTTTTTTTTTTTTGATGCAAGGTTAATTTTCATTTATTGGCTGGAAGTGCATACAAAATATTCAAATCGTCTGTGTTTGGATTATTGTTTAAACCCCCAACAAATCTGCTTTAGAGCGAGGCTGTCATGTGGTATATAGAGCAACAGTGGCACCCAGTGACTGTCTAGGTTAATCACAGACCTTGCTAAGGAAATAGCAAGCTCTCTATCTCCGAACCTTTTCTTAAGGTCAGGAGCATGTAACCTCAGATTCCTAGTCTCTTCTGTTTGCTTCGTGTCTCCTTCTTGGGGATAATAAGCTATTTTTGTCGATACGGGCCCATGAGTTCCAGTTAATAAAATTGGGAGATCTCTGCATGCTCTGTACATCTGTTCCTTATGCTGGTCTTTTTTCAGGTAACTGGCAGCTTCCGGATAATCCTGCTGTTTGCTGTCTCCCTCTGTATCGTCCTTCCGTTGAGTCTCCAGAGGAACATGATGGCTTCCATACAGTCGTTCAGTGCTATGGCGCTGATCTTTTACACTGTGTTTATGTTTGTGGTGAGTATCAATGGCGGGAAGACTTGGTTTCGTTAGTGGGGAGAGAGATGGTGGATAATTCATCTGAAAGAGGTTCTGATCCTGCCAGCTGTTCCGTCTGGGAGGGACCCCTGTATGGCAGCCCAGTGGGGGTCTTCGTGGTCACAGGGGTTGCCCACCAGGAAGAGCATGCAGGTTCGGGATCCAAGTTTGAAATACACTACTGTATTCTTTTCTGTTAAATATTGCTGACTCCGCATGGGATAATTGTTGCTCTGATGCCCACACTCCTATCCACATGGAAATAAGAATATACAGCCATATTGTATAGGAATTGGCTAGCATATCTGTCAGTCACTATGAAGTCAATACATTGTGACAGCTTAACCAGATTGTGGCCTGCATTTCACTGTGTGTTTACGAGTACTCTGCAGCTTATAGCATTCTGAATTTCTGATTACATTTAGGGACAGGAGATGAGGGAAGACCTACACGGCTGCAAAATGAATTCTGTAATGTAATAGCTTTTTTCCTTAAAACTCATAAAACCTTGATCTTTAGGGAGAAAAATGATTATTTTTAAGGACACAAGTTTTTACACTGCTTGCAATTTTCGTATCCGTGGTAAATGTCATTGAGCCAATAAGCGTTTTCCCTCCTAAATGGCAGCACATTCAATTGCTTATGCAGTGAAGACCTCATGAACACACAGAGGTGGTGCAGGAAAAATGTTTGGTTTTAGGCCTTATGAAAAAGCTTCATCTTGAGAAAACTGGTACCAGCCAACTTGGCTAAATAGGAGGCACTGATGAGTTTCCGTAGCTTACTGAGTTGTACCAGCCTAGAGGAGGATGTTGATATATTGAAGAAGGTTCAGAGAAGAGCTACGAGAATGATTAGAGCATTGGAAAATATGCTTTATAATGATAAACTCAAGGAGCTCAATCTATTTAGCTTAACAAAGAGAAGGTTAAGGGGTGACTTGATCCCAGTCCATAAGCACCTAGATGGGGAACAAAAAACTGACTCTTTCAGTCTAGCAGGCAAAGGTGTAGCAAGGTCCAGTGGCTGGAAATTGAAGCTAGACAAATTCAGACTGGAAATAAGGCACAGTGTTTTTAACATTGACCACTAGAACAGTTTACCAAGGTCTGTGGAGGATTCTCCATCACTGGTAATTTTAAGGTCAAGATTGGATGTTTTTCTGAAAGATCTGCTCCAGGAACTATTTTGGGGAGGTTCTATGGTGTGTCTTATACAGGAGGTCAGACAGGATGATCACTGTGTTCCTTCAGGCCTTATAATCTGGGAAACTCATCAAACGACACCATTAACTGTCAGTGGAGACTTTCATTCTCTTAATGGACAGCGGTACTGCTAGTCCCGAGTGTTCAAAATCATGTCAGGCCCCCAGAATATCCTCCGACTTTAAGAAATAGATCCTGAGTTCTTTTTATCTGGCCACCTGATTTCTGAGCTCCGAGGCTGCGCTTTGGTTGCCTCAAACTATTCTCCGTAAGTGTGAGGGCTCGAAACGAAAGCTGTGATCATTACAATCACGTGATGCCAGGAGCTGGGACGTTAAGAAAAACATCAAATGTCATTAAAGTTGGCAACGCTGACAGAATCTCTAGGAGTGTCAAACCCGTTCAGACTAGATTATAAATGTTCCCGTGCAACCAAACGCCCATCAGTTCCCTTGTCCATGGCAGAACAGCTCTCATAACCCATCTCTGGTGCTTCTGCTTACCTCCTTGACGTTGACCCTGGTCTTCAGAGCACTTGCGTTGTCCAGGGGGCTTGGTTGGGCAGTATGCAGGTGTCTTGTCTTATCCGGGTGCACCGTTGCCTGTCATCCATAGGTAACATTCTCCTGTGTCTGCTGCTTCCAGTTTCTGTGGCCCCAGCTCGGGAGCAATCCGATGAGCTGAGCGCGTCCCTCAGGAACTGTTCTAACTCTGGTGTGTGTGTAGGGGGGTCGTGGTGCCTGCTAGCAGGATAGCATCAACCAGGGAATGGGATATGCCTTTTAAAATACCCTGATCTGCTTGGCAGCTGGGGTGACCCATACAGATCCGAGTAGCTGGAAGGTTGACTAACCTGGGTTGATGGTGAGGGGCTGAGACCGGGAAATCTAGGGAATTAAATATCCAGCTGTGAGCTGCAGGGGAAGTTACTCAAAGCCTCTTCGTCCTCCCGATAGAGCTGCCTTATGCCTGCCCTCCCTTGCTGCCTGGCAGCGTGCTCAGTCCCCTTAGGTCTGGTTTGGCGTCTCTGCTGTTCGGCTCTTAACCTCTTTTTCCCCTTTGGCTACAGATTGTGCTCTCCTCTTTCAAACACGGCCTCTTTGGTGGACAGTGGCTGAAGCGAGTCAGTTACATGCGCTGGGAGGGCATTTTCCGCTGCATTCCCATCTTCGGCATGTCTTTCGCCTGTCAGTCGTAAGTACCTGCTGCTCTAGCAGTTGTCGTGTGGAGGGAGGTTTGTGAGGGCAAAGGGTCCCAAGGATCCGAATGGGATAGCTGGAGTGTTTTACAGCCCACTGAAGTACAGCCTCTCGTTCAGTTGTGACTCTCTTGTTACCTCGATGGGGGAGGGAGTTAGGTTTCACTCAAGAATTATTGTGCTTGAGCAGTTACTTGTTCATAAAATGCATTGGGTCAGGTGAATCCCTGGTGTGCCTTACGTTGCCTTCCTTGGACTTACACCAACTATGAACTTGACCCATTGCTTGAAAATCATGGTTTCATCTCAGGAAAAGAAACCTGGTTGTTTCCATCCTAACCACCGTCCGAGCTCCCCCGCCCCCTGGGCAGCCTTAGCCTCACCAAATGTAGCTGAAAATATTTAAAAGAAAATGGCATAATTCTTGACTTCAGCTTGTTGCTTCCAGTTGCCCGCGTCTTTTAATGAGGCTTGGGTTTTTGGGCGCACAGAGGCCTGGTGCTGAAGACAGGGTTATTTCCATCATTCCAGCACCATTCCCTTCTCCACCAAAATGACAAGAGCCAGTGATTCATGCCTGGTTGAAGCAGCAGCCGGCTCAAAAGAGATGTGTCAATCCAAATGTGGACACAAAAGAGACCATCAGCATGAGGAAGACTGGCAGAGCTGGTCGTTCCAGCGAATGCGCGGCATGCCAATAAGAAATTAATGTGACAAATAAAATTTGTTCATACTGCTGTGTTTACACCCACCTGTGAGATCCAAATCATCATTTCCCACTTATCGTCTCTCTTGGCAGCTTTGTTTCTAGCAGAACGCGCTCCAGTCTTGCTGTTTAATGTCTCCATTATAATTGGCGACAGAAGTTGTGTTCTTTTACAGCTTTACCTAGTTGCCACTGTAGGGTTTTTTTTAAAGAGAAAATTGTCCTTTTCTTGTGGTGGCCTCTTAGTAACCAGTGCACATTTGTAGGGAGTTGGAAACCCAGCAAAATTATATGGTCTGGACTAGTGTGTGCATATATCTATCTAAATATAGATTCTGTTATACCACTTAAATGGCAATCCAAACCTACAGCTAAAACCTATATTTTTTTTCCCCCAAGCACCAGAAAAACATGCTCTCTGCAGCCCACGTGATGTCACAAGCATATTATTCTCTGACTAGGGGTGTTTAATTTTGCTGACCTTCCAATCACCTTTAGAAAAATACATAATTCTAACATAAAAAACATATTCCTTCCCTCCAGACATATAAATGCAACATACAGTGGTGACAAGCAGAATGCACCATTATTCTCATTTACCTTGAATGTATGATCATACTTGTAGATTCAATTCCCCTGCCCTTTGAAATGTATATTAGCATTGCTGAGCTCAGAGAGGTGTCCTACTTTCAACCATTATGTAGTGTAGTCTAGTAGATTAACCGGGGAACTGAGAACTAGGAATCCCTGAGTTCTGATACTAGCTCTGCTACAGTCTACCCGTGTGACCTTGGGCAAGTCTCTTAACCTCTGTGCCTCTGTTTCCCCATCTGTAAAATGGGTTTATCGTATTTCACAGGAGGGTTGAGGATTAATATGACTTGCACCCTGTGCAAACCCATTATCCTAGGTTCTGATGCCAGTGAAACTGGTGTAACACCATTGAGGTCACCAGTACACCAAAATCATCATGTGGTCCATTGGCTGCTATGGGTTTCGAGTGGCGCTCAGGGTCCAATGCAGCGAGGTGCTGGGAGGTCAGTGGCAGCTTGCGGGTCCTCATGATTCAGGATAAGACCCTGAGTCTAGTCAAAAACCGAGATGGGCTTTACAGTGGGGATGAAAATACAGATTCACAGGAGAACGGAACTAGTTCGAGCCACCTCTGAAACGAACCCAGGGTTCTCTCGCTCCAGCTTGGACTTGTCTTGCTTGCGCCCTCTCTCCTTGTTCTCATCTCAGGAACACAAGAACTGTAAAGGGCATGTGGTCTGAATACCTTTCTCAAACCCAAGCTGAGACATTATATTTACTTGATCACCTGTGATGTGACGGTGCCTAAACAGCATACGACGCATTTGTCAGGAGAAGGCTTCTGGTCTTTCATTGGCCTTCCGCACGACCGTTCCCGTTTAAAAATAAAACCCAAGCACGTCGGGACGTGCTCCTGGCCGTGTGCATGTCAGACGCTTGCTCCACCCAGACGGGATTTTGACTGGCAGGGCGGCACGGGGGCATGTGGTCTGGATTTGAGGGACTCTGCAGCTGTGACTAGAAACCCAATATGACTAGATGGGCACTGCAGTTCGACCACAGGAGGATTGGTTGCAACTAGAATTCACGTGGCACTTCCCCCCCCCCCCCAATGCCGTTCTGCGGCATTGCTCATAATGTGAGCCTGGACTAGAGAGCGGTGTCATCGCACACACTGACGGCTCTGCCTCCGCTCCGCTCCACCCCCCACTGGGCCTGCTGCTATTTCGGTGGAAAGTCCATGATGTCTGGCAGTTGCTATATTAAGGGTTTTTATTTCAAGATCAGTGAAGAAGTTAAATTCTCTCACAGGGTCACGTAGGATTTACTCTCGTGGGTCCCCATAAATACATGACTCTCACAGGGCTATACGTATGGTCTCCTGCACACATCTCGATATGCAGTTTAAAGGGACAGCCCAGTTTCCTTTGTGCAGAACATTTTGGTGCACTAAAGGTTAAGATTTTCCCAGCTTGGCTTCCGTTTCACACACTTTCTTTTAATGTCCATTGGAGTTGGGGGGTACCCCCGGCCCGTCTAACTTACCCCGCCTCCCCTTGCTCTCTCAGTACACAAGAGGTGGCCACTTGGATTCATTAGAGCAACAAGAGGTTAATGAGTTGCTAAAATATGCACCTGATGATGTAGAAAAAGTGGATTCCATGTGTGTTCCAAGTACATAAATACCCCCCAATCCTGTGTAATTGACGTTTCCAGCGTTCTCTGAACTGGGCTCTCACAGCGGTGCTGAAATATGCCAGGCACTGTATTTAGTTCTGTTTGTTTAACTTTTCTTTTAGACAGTGTGATGCTCTAACCCTCTTCCCGCTTTTATTCTGTAAACACTGGTTGCTTTAATTATCAGCACGGAGCGCTCCAAGAACAATAATCTCCGATGTGCTGCCTGGACCCGTGCCACTGGTGTTTCAGTGGAACAAACGGTCATTCATTTTGCAACACTTTTGAACCAAGATGTTTACATCACACATTTAACTCCACGTGGTGGTGGGGGATGGGGAGAATGAATATTTTTGCAACACTTGAAACTGTGAGTGTTCTGAAATCTCTTGGCATTAGCAATATAAATTGTGGACTAGCCGTGTGTTTACGCTCTGTGGGGGGAAGGTGTCGGAGATTTTTCTCTGCTGGGCTGTAGCAAGAGAACTTAGGGAATGCGTTTGATTTTGCATCTCTCTGGAAAGTTTCCTTGAAACTGCTTAATCTGTTAACCTGCTTTTCTGCAGCCAGGTCTTGCCGACCTACGATAGCCTGGATGAACCGTCCGTTAAAATAATGAGCTCCATATTTGCCTCCTCTCTGAATGTGGTCACCACCTTCTATGTTACGGTGAGAAGCCTCTACCCTTTCTTTCTCCTCCCTTTTCCCCCTGCCTCCCAAAAAAGTGACTTTTGGGATAAGCTTTGGAGCCGTCATGAGATGGGCCGGGCATTATCTGCTCTAGAGGATGAAGTGTCTTTTTGCTGAAAGTGAAATAAAATGGAAGGGGACCGCACTGCAGATGCACAGAGGTGTTCAGAGAGCCCGGGGTTTTGGAACAATAGGTCCCATTGAGCAGCGCTGGAGTGGGGGCTTCAGTCTCTTCTTTTCCATGTGTAGTGGCTGGGTCTCGGTCTTCCAATCACGTAACTGGAAGTGGAGATGCCGTCCAATGAGCTGCCGTCTTTAGAGAGAGCTGCCCATCAGCCTGTTGCAATTGGAAGGTTATAAAGAAAGTTATGCCTCATAAAACTCCAGTTAATAAAATCCAGTTAATAATTCCCAAGAATAGGCTCCCATGTGAGCTAGGCGGCTGCATGGGATTGTATTACAGCCTCCCTCACTGAGGGGCTCAGGTTCATGGGACTCGGCAGCCATCTCAGCTGCAATGCTTAATCCCACTAGCAAACTCAGACCAATATAAGGCGCTGGGAAGGCAGCTGCTCCGCTCCCATTATCACCCATTCCAGGGGGTCCCCCAGTTAAACCCAGGCATACCTGCTCATGATGTCAGTGGCTTTTAGGCGAAAGCTCCTCCAGCCACCTAGTTTGATTAGCGAAGATATCCTGGCTAGGCCGACGGGAAGATCTGCATTGGAGGAAGTTGCCACATGGTCCCATCTTAGCTGGGCATTGCCCTGTTTTAACTGACATGCTTTGCTCTGTCCCACTTGTCTGAGTAGCTGTGGGGCTTTGCTTCTCTTCTGAAAAATGTCAAGTACGTGCCACTCCGGCAGTCGCTCCCCTCTGCTCTCCCTGGCTTGGGAAGCAAAGTATCGTACATGCTGCCCCAGTGCCATAAGGGTGGGTCCAGTGGGAGCCCCTGGACTCGGGGACTCCTGATGTTCAGAAAAGCACTCCCTTCCTTTCCCCCCGGCGCAGGTGGGATTCTTTGGTTACGTGAGCTACACGGAAGCCATCGCTGGGAACGTGCTCATGAACTTCCCCTCCAACCTGGTGACGGAGATGATTCGAGTGGGATTCATGATGTCGGTAGCTGTTGGGTTCCCGATGATGATTCTGCCATGCAGACAGGCGTTGAACACCCTTCTCTTTGAGCAGCAGGTAAGACCCTCCTGCAGGCTGGTCTTGGCCCTGCACCATCCACCCTGTCCCTTTTCAAAGGGCCACCTTTATTTTTTCCAGTCGACTGCACAGCTTGGTTGATGGCACCGTATTTCTGATTAGCTGCAGATACTTGGTATTGAGAGTGGATGAACCCTCAGCCCCAGGCACTGTATTGCAGCTTCCAGTGAAACTGTAACCGTCTGTGGTGTGCTAATAGGGGCAGCATGAGGATCCCAGCAGAGCTGTTTGTAAATCTGGCTCTGTGGAAACGCAACTGCTCTGAGCAGTTGTTAATATGCAGCAGTTCTGGAGTCTTGTCCTCCTTGCAGAACACAGAATAATTGAATGGGGAGAGGTGAAACCGGAGTGAAACCCCGGCATTTGCTCTGCCACCCCCTAAATAGAGGTCCTGTGCAGTGCTCGTTACCTGCCCCACACCTGGCTTATACCAAGTGTCGTGTAGTACAGAGCCGAGGTTGTTCTCTTTCTGAGGAGGAGGAGAGGAAGAATTAGCCATTAGAAAGAGAGGACGCTCCTTATTTCCTGCTGCTCAGACCTAAATGCCAGCTCATGTCCATATCTAGCTCAAGCTCATGGTCCCCATCTTCAGAGCTCTGGACAGGTTCACTCCTCCTGACATCTCTGCACCTGCTTCTTCCTGCTCTCTTCTTTAGCTCAACTTTGCACCTTTAGCTATCCTGCCCCGAACAGTCAGTCTCCCCTTCTCGTAGGCCAAACGTCCCCCTCCTTCATTCAGATGCTTCCTCAGAACTGTTCAGTGATGATCAGCTATAGAAATACAACTTAAACTACATCAATCCCTTCCGCACTTTCCCCATTCTTGGAGGCAGGCCTTCTCCCGGCCGGGGGTGTATTTTGTGACTACAGTCAGTCTGATGTCTGCTGGCAGTGACATGTTCTCCTCGGTGTGTTGTACAGCGCTAAGCATGCTGTCGGTACTCAGTAAATAACGGTGAGAGATTGTGGGAATGTTCTGAGACCTTTGTGTATTCAGCTAAAGAGAAACCTCTTGGGGCAGGAAATAAGCCACATGCAATTTAGTGCTCCAGATCCTGCCGCCACTGTCCGTACGATGCCCCTTGGCTCTGTTCTCTTGTTCTGAGTGGTGGTGGGCCCAGCTGGTGAAAGGAGTGTGGTCTGGAGCAGGAAGCCATGGAAATCGGGAAGTCCTGAGGTTTAATCCTGACTCTGCCCAGGACTGGCTGGATTATTGTGGGCATGTCGCTTTGCATTTGTCTGTACAATGGGGAGAATGCTAACCCACCTATCTCCTAGGTAGGTCACGTGTCTGTTCATGCTTGTGCAGAGCTTTGAACACACACTGCTGTGGAGATGTGGAGGGGTGTTTTTAGCTGTGGGGACCTGTTGTGATCTAGGAGTGGCACCAAAAAATACCATTGCCTGTTTGCAGAGCACAGATTCCACTTGTTTTACGAGGCAGTGGTGCAGAACGGTTTCCCGCTCCCCAACTGCACTCCGGTGGCAACTTGCCGGAGCAACAGCCGGCTTCCTTCCCTGCTGACCGTGGGCCCCGTCTCCCTCATGTCGTCACCATCACTTGAACTTTCTCAGGCACTGGCCTCTGCTGGGTGTTGCCTGCAAAGCGGGAAGGACAGTGGAGGAGGGTTTGGGCGCTAACGTTCCGCGACGCCGTTGTCAAGTTTACGTTCCGCACAGGATGTGAACTAGCAGCTCTGGCAGTTCTTGTGCAGGTTCGAGTTGAAGCTGCACG
The DNA here is from genome assembly GCF_013100865.1 of Trachemys scripta elegans. Taxonomy (NCBI): domain Eukaryota; kingdom Metazoa; phylum Chordata; order Testudines; family Emydidae; genus Trachemys; species Trachemys scripta. The sequence continues at coordinate 32,574,332 of NC_048311.1, forward strand.
TTAAAATTGCTCAGCCTCTTACTGGGTACCTAGGAAGTCTGTTGCATGGGCAGGTGAAACCATCACCGTTCGAGTGCTGCATTGTCTTGTCTGGCTTATCTAGCAGGACACTCTGGGTAATCGCTTTAGAGACCTGCGGGTGCGAAGCAGGGGCTTAACTCCTTGTTTTTGGTTTTTTTTTTTATAGCAAAAAGACGGCACCTTTGCTGCGGGGGGTTACATGCCACCCCTTCGCTTTAAAGCCCTCACGCTGGCCATTGTGTTTGGAACCATGGTTGGAGGCATCATGATCCCAAATGGTAAGTGCAGAGGTGGGATAGAATAGAGACTGAAACGCCCAGTTGTTGTCCTTTCTCCCCGTTCCTCGTCACCATGTTGTTCGTGCTCCGCTAGATCTTGTGTTCTCCAGAACACCCGTTATTTATGGCTCTTTGGTCCCCCACTCTGGCATGTCCAGCTAGCACTGGCCGGGTCTGCATGCTCCCTATGCACAGCCACAGAAGCCTGCGGAGGGGTCATTTGCTCTCATGGCACTGAGCGGGAGCACGGAGACCTGCAGGGAGGGGGACTGGGGAGGAGCTGCCCTTGTAGAGGGAAAGCCCATCAGGGACTTGCAGCTGGTTGAAGTCATTAGAAGGTGACTAAGTACTTGTGTGCTGCATAAATTGCAGTGACTAATTTTACCCCTGTTCTAGCTCTCTGCTGGCTGGAGGCTCCTCTCGTATTCTAGTGGGTTGCTCAGAGCTGCAGTCTGTGGCACCAGGCCAACCTCCCTAGATGCTTTCCCTTGCTCCAAGGATTTTGCATACCTTTATTTATTATTATTCTTGCTCTTTCTTGCCAGTGGAGACCATCTTGGGCCTAACAGGTGCTACAATGGGAAGCCTCATCTGTTTTATCTGCCCAGCTCTTATTTACAAGAAAATCCACAAGAATGCCCTTTGCTCACAGGTCAGTGCTGATGCTAATTGACTTCTCCTCCAACTCGCTGTAGAGCCTGGGAACTTCGTTAGTTTCACTGCAGCAGGGGAAACTTGTCAACTCCCCCCTCCCCCATTCAGGTGGGAACTGTTGTGGTCTGCTGCGCTGACCAGAATAGGAGTTGTCGCTCAGAAAGCAGTGTGCCAGCACTTTTATCTCTGTAGCAGCAAGTGAAGCAGTCACTTTACATGTGAAATGTTGTTGTGGGCTCGGGGCTGTCGTGCCATAGAATGAGAAATCCGGGTAGCATATAAAACCGTAACGGGGCTTACGTTTCAACCTGTCTGGGCTGGGTAAAATAAACAACTCTTCTCTGCAGGGGGGTCCTTGCTGCTGACCCTCCGCTTTCTGGTTTCAGCCAAAATACTACTACTCAAAGGGAACACACGCACAGAGGTGTTGCTGCAGGAATTGATTTCTGAACAATCGGGGTCATTCAGAGGCTATTGGTAACTTAGCTTTTCCCTTGCTCCAGTTTGGATCAGCCTCCTAGGGGCCAGAAACAAAATGGCTCTTGGCTGGGTTTGATTTTCTATCTTGCAAACTCAGATTTTTTGGTAATAGAGCTGAAATGAACATGCTTTGGTTTTCTCTCACAGTAACTTTGGCCTTGTCTACACTACGAGAGTAGTTCGATTTTACTTAAATCGAATATTTGGAATCGATATTGCAAAGTCGAACGTGTGTGTCCACACTAAGGACAGTAATTCGACTTTGTGAGTCCACACTAACGGGGAAAGCGTCGACATTGGAAGCGGTGCACTGTGGGCAGCTATCCCACAGTTCCCGCAGTCCCCGCTGCCCATTGGAATTCTGGGTCGAGCCAGCAATGCCTTCTGGGTAAAAAAATGTGTCGAGGGTGCTTTTGGGTAACTGTCGTCATCCATCCATCACTCACTCCCGCCCTCCCTCCCTCCCTGAAAGCGCCGGCGGGAAATCATTTCGCGCACTTTTCAAGTCATTGACAGCGCGGACGCCACAGCACTGTGAGCATGGAGCCCGCTGCAACCATCGCTGCAGTTGTGGCCGCTCTCAACGCCTCGCAGCTTATCATACAGGTTGCCCTGAGGCAGATGCAGAAAAGTCAGGCGAGGAGGCTACGTCAACGCGGTGATGGCCTGAAGTCTGAGAGTAGCACAGACCTCTCAGAAAGCAGGGGACCCAGCGCCGAGGACATCACGGTGGCAATGGGTCATGTTGATGCCGTGGAACGGCGATTCTGGGCCCGGGAAACAAGCACTGAGTGGTGGGACCGCATAGTGCTGCAGGTCTGGGATGAATCACAGTGGCTGCGAAACTTCCGCATGCGGAAGGGAACTTTCCTTGAACTTTGTGAGTTGCTGTCCCCTGCCCTGAAGCGCAATGACACCCGGATGCGACCAGCCCTGACTGTCCAGAAGCGAGTGGCCATAGCCCTCTGGAAGCTTGCAACGCCTGACTGCTACCGGTCAGTCGCGAGCCAGTTTGGGGTGGGCAAATCTACCGTGGGGGTTGTTGTGATGCAAGTAGCCAAGGCAATCGTTGATGTACTGCTGCCAAAGGTAGTGACCCTGGGAAACTTGGAGGCGATCATAGATGGCTTCGCAGCGATGGGATTCCCAAACTGCGGTGGGGCCATAGATGGAACTCACATCCCTATCCTGGCACCGGACCACCAGGCCAGCCAGTACATTAACAGAAAGGGCTACTTTTCCATGGTGCTGCAAGCACTGGTGGACCACAGGGGACGTTTTACCAACATCTACGTGGGATGGCCGGGCAAGGTTCATGACGCTCGTGTTTTCAGGAACTCTGGTCTGTTTAGACGGCTGCAGCAAGGTATTTACTTCCCGGACCACAAAATAACTGTTGGGGATGTGGAGATGCCTATAGTCATCCTCGGGGACCCAGCCTACCCGCTAATGCCCTGGCTCATGAAGCCCTATACAGGTGCCCTGGACACTGAAAAAGAACTCTTCAACTACCGGCTGAGCAAGTGCAGAATGGTGGTGGAGTGTGCTTTTGGACGTCTCAAGGGGAGATGGAGAAGCTTGCTGACTCGCTGTGATCTCAGCGAAACCAATATCCCCATTGTTATAGCAGCTTGCTGTGTGCTCCACAATCTCTGTGAGAGCAAGGGGGAGACCTTTATGGCGGGGTGGGAGGTTGAGGAAATTAGCCTGGCTGCTGATTACTCACAGCCAGACAGCCGGGCGATTAGAAGAGACCAGCGGGAAGCGCTGTGCATCCGGGAGGCTTTGAAAGCAAAGTTCCTGAGTGAGCAGGGTAACCTGTGACTTTCTAATTTTGTGTACAGAGAAGCCTTCACCCCACTTCCAACACACGTTTCAAAATAAAAATAGTTCAACTTTGTTAAAGCACACCGTTTTCTTTAATACTGTTTTCGCGGGAATTTTTAAAAACTGGGACGCAGACTGTGGTGCGGAGCGGGTGTAGTGTAGTCGCGCGAATGCAGCTTCTAAACTCAAGGACTGACAGGCTCCGCTGCGGTGGGATGGTTCTTTCAACGGAGCCTGTCACCCCTCCTGATAGGGACTGTGTGTATGGGGGGTCTATGTGACTTTGTGGCAGGGGGGGGACGGTTACAGATCCCCTGCTGTGTGGCTCTGTGATCCTGCCTAAGGACCGCCGCTTAAGATCTCTAACTGCCCTCCCTTGCCACAAAGTCACAGAGCAACCCACCCCCCACCACATAACATGAAAAGAACCTCCCAGACTAACCAGGGTAAGTAGTCACTGCATCACTGCACTATGTATGTGCCTTGCTGCTGTGCCTGCCCCCGACTATGTACCCTGCCAAAGGTGACTGTCCTGTCCAATTACCAACCCCCTTTCCCCCCCTCCTCCAAAAGAACATGATGGAAACAGTAGTTAACAGAAACATATTTTTTATTATCAACTACACATGGGACTGGGAAGTGAAACTTGGACGGGGGCTTGTGTCAGGCGGGAAGGAAAGTACTTGTCAAACTTTGGGGAATGAGAGCCTTCTGCTGCTCGAGCTCTCTGCAGGGGTGGAGTGAGAGTTAGCAGGGACTCTGCCGCCTCTCCTTCTGTGCACTTTGGGTGAAGGGAGTATGGGACTTGGTGGCGGGGGAGGGCGGTTAGAGATGGACTGCAGCGGGGCTCTGTCCTCCTGCCTCCGTTCCTGCAGAACATCCACAAGGCGCCGGAGCGTGTCCGTTTGCTCCCTCAGTAGTCCAAGCAGGGTTTGAGTCGCCTGCTGGTCTTCCTGACGCCACCTCTCCTCCCGATCCATGTTTGCTTGGTGCATTCGGGTCAAGTTTTCCCGCCACTGGGTCTGCTGTGCTGCCTGGGCTCGGGAGCAGGCTATAAGCTCTGAGAACATGTCCTCCCGTGTCCTCTTCTTCTTATGCCTAATCCTCCCTAGCCTCTGGGAGTGTGATGACAGGCTAGGTTGTGAGACAGTCGCAGATGGGGCTGTGGGAATGGGAAAAAGGGAGTGAATTCCTCAGAAAGCTAAATGTACTTGTGAACAAAGAACATAGTCTTTCTCTGTGAACAGGACCATGCACAGCACCTATCACATGCGCACTCAGCACAAGGTCGAATTCTCGGCCTTCGCATTCAGTGTCTGGGGTTTTGCAGAGCACTTTCGAGAACCCTGTCAGGACAACGGAATTGCTCTTGCACGCAGACATGGTAAGCCGTAGATTCGTGGCAGCTTAAAACTTTAATATTAGCAATGGCCTCATTTCACATTGAAATCAATGTCGGTCCCTGCTGCCAGCAATCCGGCAAGCAGGAAGTCTGCTCCTGTCCCACACCCTCGCGGCTGTCCCCGGGAACGATCCCTTTCGGCTGACCCTCTCCCGCCTCCACCGCGTGGCTGCAAACCAGCGGTTACAGTTCTGTAAAGGAACGGTAAAGCAGTCCCAACACTAACATTCCCCTACCTCATTCAAAGCAGGTCGTCATGAGCGACATCACCCTCATGAGGATCTCTGAGAGCGACAGACAGAGAATGCTCCGGGAAAGCCTTCAAAGACCAGGGCCGTATGCCGCCATGCTGTGCCAAGCAATGATTCCGGAGTACTTGCTAGTCTCGTGGCGCGGCAACGTGTCCTACAACGGAGGACCCAATAAGGCCGCTCTCCCCAAGAACCTAATGCAGCGGATTTCAAATTACCTGCAGGAGAGCTTCCTTGAGATGTCCCAGGAGGATTTCTGCTCCATCCCCGGACATATAGACCGCATCTTACTGTAGCTGCAGTAGCAGGGACTAAACAGTAGAGCGGCTTGGGCAGGACAATCATGCAAAACCGGACATTGCTAGATTTTTTTCAAATAGTTGCACTGCCCATGACTGAACCGTTAAGTTAATCAAACTAATCATGAGAAACCCATTTTTTAAATTGTTAATAATCATGTTCTGTTACAAATAAATGTTTAGATGTTTACAACACTTACTGGATGATCCTTCACCAGATTCTGTGTCCGGGGTAACGGCTGGGGAGGGTTGGTAGGGGATCTCTGTAAGGGTGATGAAGAGATCCTGGCTGTCGGGGAAATCAGCGTTGTGAGCGCTGTCGACTGCCTCGTCCTCCTCATCTCCTTCCTCATCTTCCCCGTCCGCTAACATGTCCGAGGATCCGGCCGTGGACACTATCCCATCCTCAGAGTCCACAGTCAGTGGTGGGGTAGTGGTGGCGGCCGCACCGAGGATGGAATGCAGTGCCTCGTAGAAACGGGATGTCTGGGGATGGGATCCGGAGCGTCCGTTTGCCTCTTTGGTCTTCTGGTAGCCTTGCCTCAGCTCCTTGATTTTCACGCGGCACTGCGTTACATCCCGGCTGTATCCTCTCTCTGCCATGTCTTTAGAGATCTTCTCATAGATCTTTGCATTCCGTCTTTTGGATCGCAGCTCGGAAAGCACGGACTCATCGCCCCACACAGCGATGAGATCCAAGACTTCCCGATCAGTCCATGCTGGGGCCCTCTTTCTATTCTGAGATTGCACTGCCATCAGTGCTGGAGAGCTCTGCATCGTTGCCAGTGCTGCTGAGCTCGCCACGATGTCCAGACAGGAAATGAGATTCAAACTGGCCAGACAGGAAAAGGAATTCCAATTCAAATTTTCCCGGGGCTTTTCCTGTGTGGCAGTTCAGAACATCCGAGCTCTTACTGCTGTCCAGAGCGTCAACAGAGTGGTGCACTGTGGGATAGCTCCTGGAGCTATTAGCGTCGATTTCCATCCACACCTAGCCTAATTCGACATGGCCATGTCGAATTTAGCGCTACTCCCCTCGTCGGGGAGGAGTACAGAAGTCGAATTAAAGAGACCTCTATGTCGAACTAAATACCTTCGCGGTGTGGACGGGTGCAGGGTTAATTCGATGTAACGGCGCTAACTTCGACATAAACGTCTAGTGTAGACCAGGCCTTTATCTTCTAAAGATGTTTAACAGGCTTCTGTTGGGGCTCCAGCCTTGTCAGTCCCAGGGAGTCAGATTTGTTAGTTAACTGCAAAATCCACAGGGGGAGAAGACATTTTTGTGGGTCCTACAGAAATAATGGCTTTTTCTGTTTAATGACCTGTGGGTTGCAAACACACGAGACTTTTAAAGCAGAGTGTTGTTTTTTTCTATTGCTTTCCTTTTCCATCGTCTGACGCACCTTTCTGGCTCTCACTCTGAATCCTGACACTTGGGTCCTACTGGGGCTGGGCTGAGACCCCAAAGAAAGGGCTGAAGGCCCACCTGAATTTTCAGGGGAACAGAAGCACTTTCAAGGGTTGCTTTTCACTCCTGCTGAGCGGGGCCCTTCTCCGAGACAAGTGACCCTGCCCTCAGGATGGGCTGAGCTGTTGGACAGGCTGCCTGGAGGGGACAGTCAGCTGTTCTCAGCCAAGCACTGAGGCTCCCGGACTGCACGGCCTGAAATGCTGGTCAGGAGAACAGCAAGGCAGATGGCTGTATCTTACAGAACTCCCCACCACAGCATAGTGGCTTCCGCAGAGTATGAGGTCAGCAGGTTACCTAGGGGCTGGGGATTCATCCGGCCTACCCTCGAATCAGCCGTTGCCCATCAGGTTTGCATACTTGCTTTGCCCTGTTCTTGGAAGCATTCCAGCAGGGATCTGTGCCTCGCTGAAAAGAACAGGGTGCTGCAGAACTTCTCCCCAGGCCTACAGCTTGAATGCTGGATTCTCTGCCCACCCTCTCCTTGCGCCACTTCTTCTGGAAGCCTTGTTTCATTTCTTCCAGGAAGCTCCCATGCAGCACTTCTGCTCTTTCACATTCCTTTGGCTTTTTCCTCCCTCCTGAGAAGCAGCTCTGCTCTCTCCCTCAACCCATCAACAGATGCTGTGGTGAGAAGTGAGAATGATGGGGGAGAAGGGGCACCAATGTGACATGTTTCCCACCCCTGGACAATAAACCTGCTCCCCCCCTCCCTGCATGCATGGTCCATCTTCTGTCTAGTTACCAGATCTGCTGGGTTTAAAAAAAAAAAAAAAAAAAAAAAGATTTGAAATTCATCTTTATGGGCCTCTTACTTTGTCTAAAACACTCATGATGTGATTCTCCCAGTGAGAGCAGTTCTCTCCCCGTGCCCTCTGGTACTGGATTCTGGCTGTGTTATTAATTACCATGCCCAGACTCTTGGAAGCCCGCAAGCGTTTGGGGGACTCCCTGTCAGGCAGAGCTGAGTTTTACATGCCTGAACACTGAAAGGGTGGCACCATTTAAACTAGAAAGTGGAGGAGTTGGAAGAAGGGTTGAGAAGTTCTTTTCCAAGGGGCTGGGGCGTTCGCATCCCCAGATGTTTCTGTTGGCCAGCAAAGGGCGTCTAATTCTGCCAGGGAGTTGTTAATTATTACAGACAGCTGGTCAGTCAACAGCTGGCAGCGAGCCACAGTCTGGGAATTGCAGCTTGGATTAAGCTCTGGGGGTGGCTTAGTTAAAAGGCTTGGTGTGTTGGAAAGATGATCAGGTACCAGCAACAAGGGGAAGTTTAAAAGCTTAAAGCCAGACTCACAGAGGTGTGAATGAATCGGGAAATTGCCCCCTTTGTTGTGGTCAGCGTCATCAAGCGTGTCTTGTAAAGTGCAGGGCGCTCTCCGGCTCGGCATGGAACGGCAATGGGGCCATGGCATGTAAAGCTGCCATTTGGGAGAGTCGGGCCAGGGCTGCTAAAGGTCAGGTTAAGGTCTGTAAACAAAGGGTTTAGCTTCTGACAGGAAGGTGTTGGCTTACATAGTTTGTTTGCGAGGCCCTTTCTGGTGAGGAAGTCACTCTCCTCCCGGTCTGATAGACTGGGGGAAATGAGGCACAGAGAGGCTACCCAAGGTCGCCTAGTGACCCCTCTTTATACCGAGCTCGTGGGGATGGAAAGTGGCTCTCTTTGGCTCTCCTGCTTGCTAGGACAGTGGCCAGACCCTGTCGCCTTGCAGACTTGTTACAGTTCTTAGAGCCTAAGGTCTTTGCAGCGCAATAGAGAACCCAAGGACTGAGCAGGCGTCTTGCAGTCCTCCTCCATACTCTGATTGCAATTAGCTTTCTCCCCCCTCGGTGTTCCCTAACTGTGCTCGAGGTCCAAAACGGAGAAGGGTTAAGAAAACTTGCTACAGTCATTACCCCGGGCAAAAGCACTTTTAGATTCCTGCCGATGGCTCGAACACGTCCAGAGGGAAGCACCTTGGGATAGTCTAACTTCTGTACAAAGGAGGAGTTAACACCACTGAGTGACATCAGCAAGCAAAAGAAAGTCTCCTTCCTCAGTGTAAATCCCCCTCCGCCCCCCATGTTTAGAATGCTCCTCGTGGTATGTGGGGCCTTAATGGGCAGACACATGTTTCCAAAGCCGTGGCCACGCCTGCCGCTCAGGTTTGCCCGTGTTCCCTCCATAGCCTCACGGTGAGCTGCTGCGGGCGGATGTTCTGCGACGGGTGAGACTTGGCAATCAGCTGTTCAGCAGCGCCCCGTCCTCTGTACAAAATAATCCGCTCACATAGACGGGGGCTGCAGAGGGTGACTAACCGGATGCGTCCACCTTTGGGCCTATAGTTGGTTCAAGGCTCCCTGACGGGATGGGTCAATGAGGGGGAGCTCCCAAAGCCTTGCTGACACCAGCAGGAGGCTTGTCAATCACACACAAGTGACTTTTCGGGGCGCATTTGGGCTTTGCCGTCATGTGACATGGAAACGTCTGCTTGGGTCTCTGCTCTTCATTGTCGTTCTCTGGCAGTCCCCCTGCCATGACCCCGCAGTGATGCAGGTGCAGCCCGACTTCCTTTATTCTTATTTAAGTGATCTCACTTAGATCTTGTAATTCTCCTCTTGGCATTACGGGAAGCCCAACAAGGGAGATAAATGGCTTTTTTTTTCTTTCCCCCTTGCATTCCAGCGAGGTCATTCTGCTGTTCGACTAGCTGACTGCAAATGCTGTGTCAGATCCATTACCTTCGTGGGTAGTCACCTGCAAATGAGGGTGTTTTAAAAATTAACTCTTTGAGTGATGTTGCTTGGAACAGTGTTTGATTCTGGGAACTCTAAAACAAGCCCCTCTGGAGGGGGATCATTCAAGAGAGGCTCCATGGGAATGTTTAAGAGTGTTTTCGTGCAGCACTGCCAAACCTTTTCAGGCAACTGGACCAATTCACCGGACAGAGACCTCAGCTGGAGCAGCCGTTCCCTGCTGCCTTCCACTTGGCTAATTGTAGTCTGACTAACGAGCTTTGTTCTGTAGTTGTACCACGTGCTGGACCTGGCCTTAAGCTGAAGTGTTGCTGTGATCTGGCCCCCACTCGCTGTTCACTGCGCAGCATTCCCTTTGGTTTGCTCTAGTCCCTTTCTCCAGGAGATGGTTCTTTGGGTAGTTAGCGCTCTCTAACCACTCAGCCTTGGAAGGCTGCGTTCAGATTCTGACACAAATGGGGGCTTTGGCTGTCCCTCAAGTCCCCGCACCCCCGGCTGTGCACACCACATGCTGTGTAGCTTGGCCCAGTTGGTGGCCTTCAGGACCTCTCCAGCGGTGTGTGGAGTGATCAGGGTGCTGGCCAGGCTGTGAAGGGGAAGCTTGCCCATCTCCTTCCCTGCACTGTTGTTGGCTCATGGACAACCCAGCATGCCTGTGAAAGCTGAGAGGCAGAGTTGCTCAGAATGTCAGAGTGGAAGATGTTCAAGGGACCAGGCATTGAATCCTGCGCTGAGATTGACCTCCTGGGTTCCAGCCCGCGTTGCCCACTAGGAATTGAATTTTCTTTTAAACCAACAAAACCACCATTTGCTGCAGGTTTAAAACGGTTCAGACTTTCAGCTGTTTCCGATGCCCCGTTTCCCTAGAGAGCTCTCAGGCCAGTGCTGGTGCTTCAGGAGGTCTTTTGCAGAAACACTCATTTCTGCTCTTGTGTTTCCGAAGGCAGGGTGGCAGAGAGCGAGTCACAGCGCTGCATTTATGCAGGGGCGTCTGGGGAAAGCAAACGGACAACGTGAAAACCAAGGGCAGAAATGGCAAAGCCCGCTGACTCTGCGTTTGGCGTACACAGCATGGCAGGATGTCCTGCTCTTTCTACACCCACGCATCCAGGCAGTGACCAGTTCTTGCTGCTTCTTCCTCTTTAACATCTCTAAGATCTGTCCTTTCCTGTCTGACCACACTGCTCACGCTGTCCAGAGCTGCCGCATCTCCTGTCTGGTCTACTGCAACCTCCTCCTCTCTTGATGTGCCCTCCTCCAAGGTACATTCCCAACAGCCGTCTCCCTGGCCCCACATCACTCCACACCTCTGAGTCCCTCTGCACGCTCTTCCTTCTCCACCCCATCACCTCTCAGACTCCTGACACCCTTTGTAACACATTGCCATGTCTCACCTCCTCTGTCCACAGACGATGCCAGCCTCCATCACTGGTTTGCCCTCTTCACCCACGAGCACCTTCATGCTTTCTCAGAGGCATGAAACGCCTTTCCCCAACTAATCTGCAAAGCCTTCTCCCTCCCTTCAAATCCCTTCCAAAAGACCTATCTCTCCCAAGACGCCTCTGAGTAACTGTCGCCTGGAAACAGCTACATAGAAGCCTGCTAAGGACTTATGATATTTATTTTATATTCTTATGTTAAAATATATTTAACTGGCCCAGTCATCTGGCTGGGCTAGGTCAGCTCCTGTTCATAATCTTGGTTTCCTCATCCTGCCTCCAATGCTCCTTCTGCATATCTCTACACCCTCTTGTTAGGTCTTGTCTTAGTTACGCTGTAAGTGCCGCAGGGCAGCGGGCCGTCACTCTGTATTCACCTAGCACAATCGGACCGGATCCATGTGGGACTCTGGGCACTATCTCAGTATAAAGGCCTCACACGACCGTCTCCTAAACAAACTAGGGAAATACAGTCTAGACGGAGCTACTATAAGGTGGGTACAAAACTGGTTGGAAAATCGTTCCCAGAGAGCAGTTATCAGTGGTTCACAGTCAGGCCGGAAGGGCGTATCAAGGGGTCCTGCAGGGATCAGTTCTGGGTCCGGTTCTGTTCAATATCTTCATCAATGATTTAGATACTGGCATAGAGCAAACACTTATAAAGTTTACGGACGATACTAAGCTGGGAGGGGTTGCAAGTGCTCTGGAGGATAGGATTAAAATTCAAAATTATCTGGACAAACTGGAGAAATGGTCTGAAGTAAGTAGAACGAAATTCAATCAGGACAAATGCGAAGTACTCCACTTAAGAAGGAACAATCAGTTGCACGCATACAAAATGGGAAATGACTGCCTAGGAAGGAGTACTGCAGAAAGGGATCTGGGGGTCAGAGTGGATCACAAGCTAATTAAGAGTCAACAGTGTAACGCTGTTGCAAAAAAAGCAAACATCATTCTGGGAAGTATTAGCAGAAGTGTTGTAAGACACACGAGAAGTAATTCTTCCGCTCTACTCCTCGCTGATTAGGCCTCAGCTGGACTATTGTGTCCAGTTCTGGGCACCACATTTCAGGAAAGATGTGGACAAATTGGAGAAAGTCCAGAGAAGAGCAACAAAAATGATGGACAGTCTAGAAAACATGACCTATGCAGGAAGATTGAAAAAATTGGGTTTGTTTAGTCTGTAGAAGAGAAGACGGGGGGGGGGGGTAGGAGTGCATATTAATTTTCATGTACATAAAATGTTGTTACAAGGAGGAGGGAGAAAAATTGATCTCTTTAACCTCTGAGGATAGAACAAGAAGCAATGGGCTTAAATTGCAGCAAGGGAGGTTTAGGTTGGATATTAGGAAAAACTTCCTAACTGTCAGGGTGGTTAAGCACTGGAATAAATTGCCTTGGGAGGTGGTGGAATCTCCATCATTGGGGATTTTAAGAGCAGGTTAGTCAAACACCTGTCAGGGATGGTCTAGATAATCCTTAGTCCTGCCTCAGTGCTGGGGACTGGACTAGACGACCTCTCGAGGTCCCTTCCAGTCCTATGATTCTATGAGTCTGTTTCTATAATAAATAAGAATGATCCACTTAATCTCTGTCTGAGGGTCAGTCAGCCTGGTGCTTTAATTCCATCCACTGGTGGGGAGAGCTTGTAGCAAAGAAGCAAGTTTCTTTTGCAAATCAAGACACTGTCTCATAAAGCTATTTGTGAAATATGCCTAGCATAGTCTGCAGGAGAGGTGCAGAGGTATTTTCTGTTTTTGCACTTATTCCTGTTGCTTTCATGTCCCACTGTGAGAAGGGGTGTGTGGGGACAAACAGGTCTTTATGGTGGGGTCCAGGTCCCTTTACCATCATCCTCGCCAGTGACTCCAGCATAGCCTTTGGCGGGCTCTTTCCCTTCTACCAGCCGTTCTTAATACGGTGACTGCATTGACATGCAAACCAGGTTCCAGGAGAAGCCGTTGCAGTGACAATTACTGTGATTAACAAGGTAAAAATAATACATTGGAGTGTAATTAAATCTCTAAACTGTCAGTGTTGTTGGCCAACAATCCATCCACTCGATTCTTTCAACTGGTACCTTTTTCAGCTAGGGCAGCTGTCTGTCATTTGACAGCTCCAGTGCTCAAGCACGGCAAACATTCCCTGGGCCTGTACGTACTTTTCAGGTACCTCCGTTGCCACACACAGACACACACCCTGGGAGTATCCCAGACATTTCCAAAACTGCGAGATTTCTAAAATCAAAGGTGCAGGGAGATTCTTATCTGAAATATTGGCACATTTGGATGTAAGCTCTGCAATGGCTGATGGCGTCACCTTAATCGTCCAGGCTTCTCTCCATGCTGGTTAGTTCACATTTAGAAAATAATACCCGCTGCTCTCCCTTTGAGTGGGATGAAACCCACAACATTCCTTTCTCGGCTCAACCCAGATACCAGCTTGTTTCCCTTTTTGTACTGCTGGAAATAGACTAGTCATGTCCTCGGGCACTTGCACCATGCTGCAATGTTAGGCTGTGGACAATGTAGGGAGATGTTAACAGTTGATTGGAAAGATTTTCTTTTGATTGTAAAAGCTTAAACCAAACTTGGCCTGACTGTTGTCCTCACTTAACTGATAGAAATGTAATATAATGAGTCGTCACTTCCAGTCAAAATTAGCCTCCTTTTAAAAATCCTGTCTGGACATACTCTAGCCTGCCTCACGTACCTCAGCTCCGCTCCCTTAGCAGTCACCTCTTCTGGCTGACAATCTGAGTGCTGTCATGCAAGAGCCTTCTCCTCTGCAGCCTCTAGCATCTGAAACAGCTGTTGTGCATCTCTGCTTCACGTTTCAAACGGCCGCTGAAAACTACCTTTCTCTCCCATTTCCCTCTTAAGTTTTTCTCCCTTTCTACTACTTATTTGTTTCTGTACTTAAATTGAGCTCTGAACTGTTTTTGAGGTACAGTTTGCATGAAAGATGCTATTCGGAACAGTGACGTTTGCTTCAAGGTATGTTAACTTTGGCGCTGACCCATTTGTTGTGCAGCTCATCTTGGGGATCGGCCTGGGAATCCTGGTTATTAGCACCTATACCACCTTGTCGGTGATGGAGGACACGCCCGTGAAAACGGAAGCAGTGGAACTGGCTGATCCGCTGAAAGAAGCTAAGAATGTAATTGACCAAGATCAAGTCAAAATACCAGGTATGTGTTCTGCGTGTGTTACACTCGTCTCAACCCTGCTCCCAAACGGTCTTGACCCCTTTAAAGCCACTTTTGTTGTGTCACCGGGAGCCTTTTCCAGTGCCTGCATCTCCAGGGCCTCCCGAGAAGGTTTCCAAGGAAGAGTGTAGCTGTTGCTTTCCAAAATGCCTCTTGGGTCTCTGCCCAGGACTTGGGTTTTCTTTTTTGTTCTGTTGTGAGAGGGGCAGCCCTCAGCCCTCCCCCTAGTGACAGGGCTCTGGAACTGCAGAAGCCTTGTAATAAAAGGAGCTCTGCGCATGGGACTCGAGAGAGCACTGGACTGGCCACCTGTACAAAGGGTACAAGGAGCCAGAACAGGGCCACTTTCACCATCTCTGCCAGCATATTGCACAAGGTTTCAATAACAGGCCATTCATTGCACTCAAAGGTATGTAAATTTATGGGCACTGACTTTTTTTTTGGTTGTGAAGATATAAATTTGGAGCCAGTTTTAGCCCTGACCAAGCCTGTGATTATGCCTCCGCTTTGTTTACTGGTTTGTGTTATTTATTATTTGTTTACTGTGGCCGTTGATAGAATTATGGCCTGACACTCCCTTCCGCAGCTGCAGGCCTGCTTTGCAAGGCCATCGCTAGCAGGTGTCGATTGACCCTCCCCTGCCCCTCGTCTGTGGTTCTGTTCTGGTTTTTTCAAGTCTTGTTTGGCTTTGTTCGGGGTTTTCTTTTCTTCAGGGCTTTGAAATATCGCGGATAGTGAGAATGGAAGCAAAAAAAAAAAAAGTCGAGTTTTTCTGCTGGAGATTATACTCCCTCCTAGTCGCTGGCCCTGTTCCTGGAGAACAGCTTTGAGCGTCTACGAGACAGCGGTGCTGCCTGCGATAACATTCGCTCCTGCGCTGCTCCGTCCCTGATGACGGTCAGATTTTATACATTCACAGTGCGCACCTTCCCCTGCACAGAGGTGGCCAGGATGTCCGAGCGGAAGACACTCTCAGACCCTTAATGCACACGCAGTGGGGCCGGGCTGGGAGGAAGGATGCAATTTAATTCTTGAATCTTGGTTAATTTCAGAGCAGTAATGGCCAAAGAGCATGTGTTTGGTTCTTTCACGTTTCGTAACGGGTAAAATAAACAGTCCCGTAAAAGACTGGGTGCGTTGGTGTTTGTCATAGTCGCCCCTCCACTCCATCCCTGTGTTGATGCTTGTGTTCAGTCATAACCTAGGGAACCCTAGACGCCCGCCTACACACATTAGTTAGAACTACTTAGCCAGCATTAGCCCGGATCATTTGCCGCTTTGATGGTGGATTAAATAATCCCACCTTGGGGGAAGACATTTTTAGATTTTAAATTTCCCTGGAGACTAGCCACACAGCTCTAATGGGCATGTCCACAGCGAAACGTTGCCGATTTCTGGTTTGTGCCCGATGAGAGCCGGGAGAGGCTCTGCCCTGGGAAGCAGAGTAGGTGCTTTCCAGCCTTGACTTTGAAGCCTGGTCCTGTGGGAGGAGGAAGCGATTGGAGGGGACAATGGGCCAGGGAGAGGAAGTAGGACAATGAACTCAAAGAGGCTCCGGGAGCCTTTCAGCCCTGGGTAGCAAGCAGCACGCGGTGTTCCCTGTGAGCGAAGGCTACTGCCCGCTCAGCCGCTGAAGCTCTCCTGATCCCTGGACACTGCTTTCTTCACATCTCCACGTGACGCAGACTTGGCTGGCAATGAATTACCCTGCTTTAATCAACACCTTCCTGCCCCTCCCTTTGGCCCTGCCTTGGTTTGTTTTGGGAAGGGGCTAGTCTGTGGCCCTGAAGCCTTCAGAGCAGCTGCATCCTGTAATTCGAAATATGTGCAGGGCTGGGGGCTGCCCTGCTATCACCTGGGTGCCCTCTGTCGGACACATCTGGTTCTTATTTCTTGCACGAGGCTTTCCCAGAAACACCTGGCTTCTCTGCAGGCAGCGCGCAGTTTGTTTTTAGCATGTTCTTGGGGGGTTTCCCACCCCCCTTTTAATTGATGAGTTGCCTGGTTGAGGCAAAGCTTGGAGCTGAGCTGAGCCTTTTACCGTTTTGCGTTCTCCGTCTGACTCTTGCCTGTCAGCATGTGAGAGGAGTTTTATTGGTCTCTTTGATGTTGTGGAGCCCAGAACTGTACAGACTTTCATTAAAACCCTGCCCTGTGGGCCCTGGGATTATGAATATTAGAACATTGCCCTTTTATGTGAACACGTATTGACCAGTGAACTCTGAATAGTGTTTTCACTAATGACACCCAAGTGCCCATTACGGCCCCTGCCTGTATTGCGTGAGGTTTACTGTCAGCGGCTCGTTGGGAAATGTTCTGCCATTCCATACAGTGGGTATGTATGTTAAAAGGTTGCTGAGCTGCCTGTGAAAGCTCATGAAGGCAATTATCCGTTTAAAAAAAAAAAAAGCTAATTAGGCAATTTCTCTCTGTATTTGAAAGCACCCAGAGGGTCTCCTGGGGCGGATTAAGATTTTTTTAATATTTTTCAGCTCCTTACTTGAGTGTTGCGGCTTCATTTTATTTTATTTTTTTCATTGTGCAATATCTTGTAACAAAGGTCTGATTCATGCCCTTTGTGACAGCCACTCCTCGAACCCTTGTGCTTCAGCTTGGTTGAGCCAGGGGTGTCTGAGCCAGTATTTGGCGGGAGGTGCCCCCTAGTCTGTTTCACATTTAACAGGACTTGCGTGGAACTGGGGGCACTGTGCTCAGAGCTGGGTTCTTTCCTTTGCCACCAATCTGTGGGGGCTCGGGATCCATACAGGCTCCTGGAGGCACTGCCACTCGAGCAGCTCAGATTGACTCTGTAGTCTGCATTCCCACGAGAAACCTGCCCAGATCCCACGCTGGTCCCCGCCAGCGGAGGAGCAGCCCCGGCGAGTGTGCGGTGTGGATTGGACCCAGTTACTGTGCTCCCTTCACTCCTGACGGCTGCAGGAACAGCTTGACTGCAGTAGCACTCCCTAGTGCCTTTGTGAGGGAGCTTTTAATAGGGCCTGTGACACAGAAAAGGAACTCTCACCCTGGTGTAATTTTGGTTCGTTTTTACGGCTGGTGTGTCAGGAGACAACTGTGAGCTAATTTCACTGATGCCATTCGATAACCTTGTGAAATCTGTCACCATTGCAGAGCCCGGGGAGGGGCGGCACGGCGCGCTCTGTAATCACTCGTTCCCATTGGCCTTGGAGAGTGTGGGGACGATTCCCCAGCCCAGATCAGGGCTGGACTGTGGGCTAGACTCTAAGTGCTTGCTGTTCAGACATGCTCAGCACCTCTGAAAATCAGGGTCCAAGCCTTTCCTTGGTTTTCTGAACCATTCAGCCCCCAATCCCCCTCCACGCCCAGCCCCATAATTGGAGGCTCCTTTTGTAGGGCTTCCACGAAGATGAAACCACTTCAGTACAGTGCTGTTGGGAGCCAGGTTAAAATGCTCAGGTCTGTTCAGGTCTTGCAGCCTTGTCAATGAACAGATTCTTTTTCCAGAAGAGTCGAACGTCGACACTTATTACCTGCTCAGTGTTGACAGTATGGTCGGTGCTCTCCAAGGCTCAGAGAGCCCCTGCCCAAGGAACTTGGTTCCGCCCGGCATGCCAGCTGATCAGGCTTCCCTGCCAGCTGCGTGCCAGCCAAATCGTTTTGATCGTGTTGAGGCTGGGCCTGCTTCATTCTAACCTTTCCCCTCTCCAAGGCCAAACATCGTGTCGTGCAAAGAGGGGGATTGGGGTGCTGCAGCGGTGGGGTGAGGGTAGAAACGCCCCTGACCTCAGCCTAGGAATTTGGGGGGGCGGGAGCTTCCTGGAAGCCGAGCTTGGACCGATCCGGTCCTAGGAGCGGATCTGAGAACTATCTTTGATCAGTTTCAAAAAGCAGACAATGGAAGCAAGGGTTTAAAATCAAGGGCTTTGCAGCTGTTAGCGCCCTCTCGTGGTTAGAACTGGGGAAACAGCGCCTGATGACACTGCCAAGGACTGAAAATAGCCCTGTGTTGGGAGTGATACCATGGCCAAAAAATGTATTTTCTTCCTCAATTTGACAGAATCTTCCCAGTGCCCCATCCACTCTCTGCTCTTCCCAGGCCACATCTGGCCTCCTTTTCCTCAGTTCCCCCTCCGCTGAGGAGGAGGAGAACGATGCCAAGCTGTCGTCTCCTCCTTCCGAACAAGCAGGAGCTATCGATGCAGGCTTCAGCTACAGTCGTTAACATGGTGGACAAGAGTGATATGAAAACCACGCAAGGAGTAATTTGTAACGTCTTTCTGGGGCCGTTGCTGGAATCCCAACCAGAAGCTGTGGGGGAGGGAAGCTTTTAGGTTGCTAATCATGCAATTTTATTGCAGCCTAGAGACATTGTTGGCAAACCACTTAAGAGGGAAAAAAAATCTGTTTCAGGAAGTCTTGGGTCCCCCCCATATATCTCCAAAGGGAGACAGCTGCTAGAGGGCATTGTGTGCTGGGCTGGTTCTGGAAGGCCCAGCGAGCAGCAAAGAAAGCCCTCTTGCCGTCTGATGCTGAGATGTTGTTGTTGTAAGGCAAGAAGCTTTTATAGCCTCTCAGCCCTTGCCTGTAAAGTCCAGCGCCACTCATAAAACATTCAGAGGCCCAGCATTACTGTAACGTTATCCAAAGGGACCTGAAAGACGACTGTACAGTTAGTGATTATTACACATCCTGAGCAAAATTGTTCTCTGCAAACCACATATAGCTCCTTATAGGGTTCCATGCAGCATGCAAGGCCATTAATTCACGCCCAGATGATGAACTTAATTTTGTTTCCTGCTGAGAAAATGACAGCTTAGAGGCAACTTGGCCTTATTACGGAGTGGAGGTTTGATCTTTTTTTGTTTTGCTGTGTGGTTTTTGGAAATGCGTGTAACGTGCTAGCCATCTCGTGATATACGACTGGTCCTGGGTACAGCCATGGGGCTCCACCAGTGATTTCATCGTAGGGGAGAGCTCACTGGTTTCACCTGCTGCAGTCTGTTGGACAGCCACAGGTCACTTGGCTAAGCTGCAATCCTGCTGTGAAAGGCAGAGGTAGGAGCCCTCTTCCATTACCCGTCAGATGGTAAGCTCAGCGTGTTTGGCTCCCGAACCCTTTTGCTTTGCTTATGAAATGTTGGGGTTGCTGTAGAATTAATCCTACTAATACCCTGGCCCCAAGGAACGCTGGGTGTATGGCAGATCTGTAGTGAGCCTGCTCTTGAATGAGCCAGACCTCGGTCAATGCAATAAGGACTGAGGTGCCTCGTTACCAGGGACCCCGTAACAAACTAAAGCTTTTCTGGGGCAAACCAAGTAACTTGTGGATTGTGAGGCTAGAATTTGGCTGGAACGTCCTGGCTCCGAAGGGCAGAGCACTTTCTTCCCAGGGCTCGGCAGCCCTCTCCGGGAAGCCTGCCATCCTCCCAGAGTTGGTTCAGAAACGCTTGCTTCCCTCCCTCCCCGCCCTCAGGATTCTGCCTGGCTGCCCCGCCCGCTAATGAAGGGCTAGAAGCGAGGGCCACCGAGGCTGGTGGGGCCACATTTGAAAGGGTGCTGGTTGGTGATGTGCTGAAAGGGACACAGCCCCGTGTTGGGAAAGGGACAGCTTGCGGGAATCCGTTTTCCCTGCGGGGGGGGGCAAAGAAGGGAGAGCACATCTCCCCCTCGCCCGTGCCTCGCAGCCACGCTCCACTGGGAGAAAAACTCGCCTGCCAATCGGCATCTTTCCATTGGCTTCACTGGGCAGTGACTCTGGCCCTACATCTTCCCAGGGAAGGGGAGCGAGGCTGCAGATGCAGGCTGCGTGACCTGCAGTGTCCACCATTGCTTCAGGCCCCTTTTCTTATTTACTTAACCAAAGCAACCTTGAAAACCACCCAGACTTGAACTAGTTTCCCAACCTGGCGCAGTGCTCTAGGGCAAAGATTCCACGTCTGTCAGCTGCTCCAGCCGGGCTTCCCACACGGGCCTGGATCTTGTACTGTTCCGTCTATTTCACAACTCACATAAGACCCGCACAGCTGAAATTGTGGCAGTCTCTCTTTCCCATGAATTCATCTGGTAACCAACTGCACCAGTTCCAGGGAGGGGGAGGAGAACATTGAAAGAAGTTTATAGCATTAATTCCCCAAAGGAAATTTGAGGGAGGGGTGGAGAAGTGTGTTTTTGTGATAGAGAAAGTAAATATTTCCGAGTTCATTGGACAGAAAATGCTCTATGTGATTTCATCTCCCAAAAGCTGGAAAACAATCTGATTCCCTCCTCTGTTTTTCCTCTGAAGCCGAGGTTCTCGAACATTTCCATAGTGTGGGCTGCTGCTGAGAGCGGCGTATGGGCGGCACTTACATTCCCATTTCAGAGATTACGGCCAGAGGGGACCATTCGAACATCTGGCCTGATTTCTTGTACAACACACGCCAGAGAATTCTTCCACCCAGTAACCTCGCTATTGATCCCAGTAACTCGGGTTTGATTGCAGCAGGCCTTTCAAAAGGGCATCCAGCCTTCCAAACAAGGCATGAAGAGACGGAGAGTTTGCCACTCTCCTGGGAAGTTCGTTCCAATGGTTAATCACCCGCATGGTTAAAATTTTGTGCCCGATCTCTGATCCCCTCCCACTCGGTCCCATTACATCCCCGTGCCAGCTACAGCAATTGTTCTCGCGCAGAAGTAACATTAGGAAACTATTTGATGTGCCTTTCCTGTCCTGAGTGGAGCCTAGCAGCTGGGAAGGAGGATCTCCGCAGAGCCACCGGCGGCTGCTGGTCTGGAGCGCGGGGCTCTCTGAGAGATTAAAAGGAGCTCAGGCGCGTTCATTGTGGTGGCGGAAAAGAGCGCACGATCAATGCTGCCATCTGGTGGTAGTTCATGGTAGCATGCAGCTTTTGTAAATTGTGCTGTACTGTTTTTCTGTATTTTGATAACAAAAGAGGGATGGCTAGTAAAGAAAACGAAGCACTGACAATTGACTGAGGAGCTCAAAATTGCCTCCTAGACCCGTGTCACTTAGCTGGAGAAACAGGATTACAGCTGACAAAAGAATTGCCCCGATTCCTTTTATAGATTGACAGTGCAGCCATGTGTGACCTCATTCAATTAACTGTGCCATGCTTACAGTCCAGGACCCAGTTGCGGAAGGGGCGGAGGACAGCCGTGAGAAACCGAAGCTGCCGAACGAGAAGGAAGAGATGGAACAGCCGCAGATCAAGGTGCCCATGGACGTGCCCAAGAGAGACGAAGCGAAGGCCAAGCAGGAGGAGGAAGTGCAGCTCGACCGGCCTGACCAGGGTATCCCAGACATGGGGCTGGGGAGAGGGCGAGAGCTTAGAGGTGCAACTTGACATACTTGGAAGGGGTGGTTAGCAACATTATTGCAGATAATTCATGATTCCATCCCCGTCCAGGCCGATTCCCTCCCTGGCCTAGCATGGCTGCTCCTGGAGCTCGCCGGATATGCTTGTGTGTGGCTAGGCAGCAAGGCCTGCTCACTGGAAGGGGTGACACGTATCAGGGCAGGAGGGTACACACGGGTATGACATGGGTCTGCTGGGTGGAATTTCGCCAAATCCCACCAGAGGGGCCCATTGACCTTCTCCCCTCCCCTTTTCCCCAGGGATCGCTTTACCTGTGGGAGAAGCCCATCGCCATGAGCCGCCTGTCCCACATGACGCAGTTGTCGTAGATGAGGGGCAGGACCGGGAAGAATCCAAGGAGAACAAGCGCCCACCGGAAGAAGCCAATGCAAATCGGCTCAAGCCGGCCGTGGAGAAGGCTGCACAGCTGGATCCCGAGAGAGAGGAGCCCAACCTGGAACCAGGAAAGGAAGATGGGGCTCACAACCAGCTCCAGAGAGAGGTTGACAGGCCCCTCGAGGGCCCGAAGAATGCCCCGGAGGTGCGACGAGATGGCCGACCGCTGTACAAAGATCTGGAGCCCGGCAAACAGGTGGTCGAACCGAGGTCACTGGCTGTCCTACCTGGGGGCGAAAAGAGAGCTGAGGCCGCAGGTGGAAGGGAGAATGCAAATCTCCAGCAGGCTGGGAACGTTGCGGAGGCTGTGAAGTCTGTAGAGAAGGAAGTTGACCCTGGTAAGTCATCTCCTGGGTGTCTCATCTGAGCCAATTCTCCTCTTGTCTAGGCTAGGGGAGGGCAGCGATTGGTTACTCCTCCCTACATTCCAGTGTTCCCGTCTAATTTCACCAGATTAGCATGTGAATATGCACAGCCCCTTCAGCAGCTGTTGGGGGAAACGAGGAATCTGGTGTCTTTGACAGCTACTATAATATCTGTCAAACAATTGTTTGCTAGCCTACTAAATGTCAGGTGCCGTGCTGTTGTTATGTGTCTCACAACTCACTGGGGACGTGGAGTTGGGAGATCTTGACAGGTAACACATTGCTAAGTGCCCATCTAAAAGCTAGCAAGGACGGTTCTTGCATTTTAATTGGTTAAGGTAGTTAGCATTGGCTCTCTGCCAGGAGTCTATAAGATTGTTAAATATTTTTTTTATTACTTCCCTTGCAGTTGTCAGGTTGAATATAAACTGCGTTGGCGGGGGGCGGGGAAGGCGGGACAGAGTGTGGAGCTGTTTTTAGAGAACATCTGCCGCTTCTTCCTTTCCAACCAAAGAGCTGAGTTGGTCGGTCGGTCTGTCCGCAGGTGAGAAGCAGGAGCTGCTCCCGCCCGACAGGCTGGATCCAGCACAGGTGCAGCAACCGCAGCAGAGAGAGATCCGAAACGCTGAGGACAAGCCGCAGGAGAACGCCGACAGCAAGCTGGAGGGTGAGTGAAGTGGGGTTTAGCCTCCCCACAGCTGCCAATCACCCTGGGAGCCCGTTGCCTCGTTAGGCGGCGTGCGAGGGACAGCGAGATTGTACCGCCCAGACGGTTTGGCCGTGGTGGTTGGGATCATGTAACTTTAGGCCGGTGGTTCCTTTTGGCTTTTTGCTACCTGCCGTTCCATGCATGCTCCCTCTGCTCTGGCACCGCAGCCCTGATCCCGGCCAGGCGCCGAGGGGAGGCGCTGGAGAGCGAGCCTCTCCCACACTCACACTCCTGTCCTGTGGGGCTGGGCCCAGCTCCCCGCTCCAGGGTTGGGACCTGGCCCAGCCCTGCGACCCATCTGGAACTCCACTGTACCACTGATGGGTTGGGGCCCAGCGGCTATAGGCTCTAGTGCTTAGCGTCTGTCTCAAGGGTAAATACTCCAGGAGAGGATGGCATGTTTCAGTGCAAAACTTCCGCCAGCCCTGTTGGTGCCGTGACCCATGCTGGACTGTAGGCCTGGCGCTCTCTCCCCTTCCCCGCCCAAGCTTAGAGTACAGAGCAAGGCCCCAGGGTGAACAAGAGCGAAGCCAGAATGAAAGCACAGTGGGAAATGGCTGTGTGAACTCTGCTGTGGGGAGTTACACATCCTTCGACCGATCCTGTTCCCGCCCGCGTGGCTGCATGCTAGCTCATGACACACGGGTAGGTCGGTGAAGTTCAGCTTCTCCAAGAAGAGCGTACTGGCCGGCCGGCTCTTCCCACCGCTGCAAGGGTTTGGAGCCTATGGCCTCTCAACCAGCCCAGCGGGGGCCTCCAAAGGCACTTCCTCCCGTTACAGGTGGGCAGAGACACACCAGTCTGCTCAAGGTAGCAGGGCCTCGGGTGGATTTGTACTCGGGTGACTAGCCAGAGCCACCACCCAGGCCGCTGTGGCCACACTGCTATTGTTAGTGGGCTAGCACGTGGCCGGCTACCTGCACAGGGGAGCAGGCTGCCAGCTGCAGTGTAGACAGACCCCGGAACGTTCCTAGCTTCTGCCTATCTGGGATGGCAAAATCCAAGACTCAGACCCAGGGCTCGTGTGTGGTGGCAGGTCCCCGCTGCTAGCGCCCAGTTGCTCACATTCTCGCCATGGTGGACTGGAGAGACTGACTGAACCCCGGCAGCCCTTGTGTAACCCGTGCCCAGCA
The DNA here is from genome assembly GCF_013100865.1 of Trachemys scripta elegans. Lineage (NCBI taxonomy): Eukaryota > Metazoa > Chordata > Testudines > Emydidae > Trachemys > Trachemys scripta. The sequence goes on from NC_048311.1 coordinate 32,598,338, forward strand.
GATCACACCTGTGTTACTGGAACAGACCAGGTTCCCGAACAGCCCGAGAGCAGGTTAGCTGCAGGCCCCGTGAATTGCTGGATGACGCTAGGCTACATCCAGGGAATCTCCGTCGTGGGAACAGATCATGCGTACCCTGCTTACTGCAGCTTGGATGAGGTGACACCGAACATGCCATATCCTGAGAGGCTGCACGTATGCAGTGCATGTGCGGGACACGCGCTGAGGTGGCTGTTTGTGCAAAGTCTGTAGAATCTAGCATTCATCTGGCCGTTTCACGAAGGTGCTTTCCCCATATCCTGCCACTAAAGATTATTTGATGCTTTTGACTTGTTCGTTTGCTTTAAACAAAAAAGAAAAGAAAAATCCTGGTTTTCCTAATCTGTTTCTCTTCCTTCTGCATCTCAATGGGCCTGAAACAGCTGAGATTAAAAAGCTAGTAGCAGGTATGAACCATATTGAATTGTAAGGAGGGTTTAAAATCCCAGGATCCAAGTGCAAGTGAACGAGTAGCATGCATGGCCTCTGGGCTTGTGAATGCATTGCATGAGCGTACGTGTTCGCCTTCAGCCCTGGGCAGAGAGTCAGCCCCAGGCCTCTGGGCTTTAATGGCACATAAGAGGGTGTGTGGGACTTGTCCCGTTCCTCTGTACAGAGCTGAATCCCCCACCTAAACAAACGGGGAAATGGTGGTGGTACAGCCAGGGCCCACAAGCCTCCTGCACGGATGCCCCTCACTGACAGTAACTTCCCTCTGAGCTCCTTCCCCAGCTCCTGAACCGTGGCCCCTCGGGATGCCCAAGTCCTCTGCGTTTTGTTGTTAAATCGCTTACGATATTTTTTTTATCAGAGGTGTGTTAAACCCCCCCAAAGCGAGTCAGAGTCTGACAGGTTTCCCTCCACTCTCATTCGGATCAGAGGGAGTGTGACGGGGTAGCAGCCTAGCAGGTTTTGGGGGTGTGAATAGGTTGAGAGAGGAGTTACATAGGCTTTCAAAAATCTCCATGAAAACCAGTTTGATTTGGCTTGAAACCTTCTCCTTCAGCATTGCTACCCAAAGCTAACCATGCAGAGCTAGTGGAGTGCAGTCCCCAGAACGTGAGAGTAGAAAGGACTTCTGTTTGCCCTGCCGAGCTAAGTGCTGAAAGTAAACAGACATGGGGGGAAGGAAACTGCACTCTTCCAGTGATTTCACTTCCCCCGCCCATAATGGAGCTTTTGTAAATGGGAATATAAGGGGAAATTCCAAAGTTGCTGTTTGTTTTATAGCATTCTGCTGTGCACCGAAAATATTCCCCTTTATTCATTTTGTGGGTTATTAGCAGGACAACTTCCCTTTTTAATTTAAATGGCATTTTACAGGCTGTTAATCTTTGCCATGAATTCCTTTGGGTGCAATTTTCTGGAAACTCCCAGAGAGTTTTGGAGAAATGCCACTAGGCGTGTCGGGGGTGGGGGGAAGCACAGGACAGGTTAGCACTGTGCAGTATATGCAGTGGGTGCATTTCCTAAGAAGAAAGATGTCGTAATGTCTCCATACAGACAGGGTGTCTGCGTGGTTTGCACACTGCATGTAGCTTGCACAGTGCCTGGCTCAACTCAAGTCCGTGTTGCTAAACTAACTCGTCAATTCAAATAGAAACGGTGTGTTCTCCAGATCTTCCCCCACTGTGTGTCTGTGCAGAGCTAGTGAGCAGGATTTTCGTCCTGGTTTAACGTACAGTCTTATGATACGTTATTGCTGCGTCCTCTACTAGCCTGTTTGTGAGCACCGCTTACTTCAGATTTCATTGGCTGAAATTTACTCCAGTTCAGACTGGTAATCTAGTCCCTCTGCCCTCTCCACAAAGCTGTACATTGGCTCACACAACCTTTAACACCAGGACAGCTAAACCTGAGCACCCAGCCCCTGGGTGGTGCCGTGTGTTAGATTGCTGGTGTTCAGCTGCAGCCCAGGTCTGGGGCGGTGGTGTTGGGTTTTCGGAGCCTGTGCCTGCTGTTAGACGTCACTTACCTGCTCAGGATAAAAGCGCAGTGTGGGGGTCAGGTCTGGGGAAAAGAGAGGGGCATTTTCCCAGCCCTACCTCCAGCCAGCCCTTGCCCATTTGAGAGGCTAGAATCAGATGCCACGCATTGGAGGCTGTGCAGATCTTCCACGTCTGGGTGCAAATGCTCTGGTAGGCTCCCTGAGCTGGGCTCCCTCTCAGTAGGGTTCAGATGAGCTGCTGGACTCCTGGCCCAGAATGATACGTCTTTGCTCAACAGTAGCTAGGAGGAAATGTTCTAGGCCCACTAAAATGGATGAATTCTCTCCAGGGGTCAGAGCTAGAACTGCCATGTTAAGCCCCTGCAGAGGTCATCGCAGACCCTGACAGCAGTCAGAACTGCCTATCCATCTGCCCCTTTGGGGATTAGAGAAGGGTTTTAAAAAGCAGAAGTCCTCTTGTTTTGAATCTGGTTAGCCGTTGACTGTCCCTTATCTCTTGACCACCTTGTTTCAGAGACCTCTCCCCTTCCAGGATAAATACACGTGCACTGGTCAGTCTTACTCTGAGTCTCCTGCCTTTTGTGTGAAAAGCAGCCTCCAAAACATTGCCCAGTGTCGCTTCTGCCACTGTCTGTGCACGTTCGCTGCAGAGCCCTTGGCTTTCCTTTTGTATGTGGGAGGGGAAGAGGGGCGATCAGACAGATCACCCCCTACACACACTTATTTGCATCTGGCTGCTATGAGCTTTCAGTGGAGGATCTCTGTGCTGCTGATAGAGGGCCGTATTGTGATGCCCTTGCTCCCCCCATGGCAGTGGGACTGTCCGAGGAGTAGGGCACTGCTCTAAGTGAGGAAGGGTATTGCAGGCTGCCTATGGCCACGAAGTATTACAGCAAAACACGGTGGGTCACAGATATGGAGGAGGGTCTCATGTGGCCCATGGAGGAGGAGGATAGCTATCGAAATGAATCGTTACGTGGTTAGATTGTGTGCAAGCGTTATTTCTGGGGGGAGAAGCATGTACCCACCTATCCCTCTCCTCCCAATAAACACAGGAAATGTGAGGCGCTGTTCTGCCGCTCCCAGCAAGCTTCATTTTCTTCTCTTTTCCCCCCTGCATTTTATTTTTTTTTAACCATTAGAAGCCGGGAAGGCCAAGGTGCTTGATCACGCCGTCCTGCTGCAGGTGATTAAAGAACAGCAAGTGCAGCAAAAGCAGCTACTAGACCAGCAGGCGAAACTGCTGGCTGTGATTGAAGAGCAGCATAAGGAAATGCACCAGCAGAGGCAGGAGGAGGGAGGTGATGAGAAGCCAAAGCAAGGTAAGGATGTGGCTCGCAAACACCTGCCACTCTCGGGGGCTGGCACATTGGCAGCTCTGAAGAACATGCAGGTGCACTGTGGAAAAGGAAAACTGCTGCTGGGCATTCCCTAAAAAAGAACTTTCGTTTATTTTTCTGCAGCAGAAATACCCCAGGAGCCCGACCTGCCTCTCACAAAGAGCAACGAGGAAGAGGGCCGAGATGTTAAAGCAGATGTTGCTGCAAAGCACCTTCCTAAGGAGAGATTGGACCCTCCTCAGCCAGGGCCTGGCCATCAGCCTGTTGACTTAGTGGAGCAACACCAAGGGAATGTAGATGGTCTGGAAGAGGCTGTGCACAGACCTAGAATGAAGTTTCCTGTTCAAGTCAGTGTAGTTGGGCCTAAAATTCCTGAGGCTCTTCCTCAGGGTGGGAAGGTCCCACAACACAAGGCGAACAAAGTCGTTAAAAACTCTCTAGAGAACTTAAGGGATCCACTTCATAGCGATGATTCACGACAAGCCAATGACATAGGACATGCAGTCCAGGGTGCAGGAAACCATCCAGAGAAGCCCGCAGCCAAGGAAGTGGGGGGAGGGCACGAAGCCAGAGCTGTGGGAGATAGCCAGGAGAAGAAGAGTGCCCTGGAAGCTGGAGAGGTGGTGGCAGGAGCAGTCACTGACACCCAGAGACAGCTGCTAAGGGCTGTCAAAGCTCAGGAGACGGCAGGGAAGGGTCCAGAACGAGTCTTTGGTGCGGACTCTAAAACCAAACCAGCAAATAAAGAGGAGCCCAAAGATCTGGAACGTCCACTGGACTCTTCAAATAAACTGCAAGTAGCAGAGAACGTGCAGCATAAACAAGAACATCTGAGACCTGGAAATGACGACCAGGCCGACGGAGCTGGCAGCAAGCAGCAGCAGGCTTCCCAGGTCGATCAGGCCGGCAAAGTGGAGGCTAAGAAAGAAGTTCTCCGGGAAAAGGCAGTGGATATGGAGCAGGGTCCTCAGGGAAGCCACCTGAACAAGCAAAAGGTCCTGGATGAAAAACTTCTCAAAGATCCTGCTGGGAGGAATGCCTTTGAGAACGACGTTGCCTTAAAGCATGAGAAGGGAGCAGCCCCCCTTGCGGATCAGAAACCAGACCAGGGGAACGTCAAACCAAACCGGGACCTGAAACTGCAGGCTGACTTGGACCTCCGGAGGAGGAGACGGGACCTGCCGCCTCGCCTGGAGGAGGAGACTGAGGCGAGGGAAGGTGTCATCATTGGTCTCAACCCTCTTCCGGATGTGAAAGTGAACGACCTCCGCAGTGCCCTGGAGACCAGATTAAACCAGGCAGCAGAAGGTGCCCAGCAGGTGATTCACAGTCGGCAGATCAAACAAATGGCAGAGGAGGAGGTGTGATGAGACCCGGCCTTGCTCTATTGGTGGTGAAGCCGTTATCGATCCTAATGTCTGCGGTATCCAACATTCCACTTAGCAAGCGACCATTTGGACTCCAATTGCATACACGACTGCTGACAGTCTAACCCAGCAGCACTTCACTTGGACTGGGCCCCAACACTCGGGCTGATTCTGACCTCAGACTACTCTCTCCATGGGGGCCGCCATGGCCCATCCATTTACTTCAATGTTAACATCCTGCCCGTGGTTGTCATGGGGGTGACTGGAGAGTCAGTGACCCAGAAAGAGAAGCTCCGACTGCCCTCTGGCTTTCGAAGGTCCTCCCCATTCCCAAAGGATCTGTGCTGTTTGATTCATGTTGAATTGCCTTGTCCGTCCTGCCCCAATTTGCCCATTCAGTATTGAGGCACATCCCCAGGTTGCTCAAACTGTCTCCTTGCAAATGTTTCTCCAATAAGTGCATTGAGTTGCTTAGTCCAACTTATCTGGGCCTCGAGAGGGGGAGCTCGCACGGCTCCACTTCTCCTGGAATGCTGCGATCCGCATTGGAAATACGTCCGCTAGGACTGGGTTAGCCAATTGCTGGGGTCCGTTTGCCCAATGGGAAGCCGTTCCATCAGCTTTACGTGTGTTGGGCTGAAGTTTGTGCTAGGAATATCAGTGTAGTTAATGTCCGATGCTGCCTTAAACAAGCACAACGGCTACTGTTGTGCTGCTCCTTCCTCCCAGGGATCATTCAGTTGGCTACATACTAGTAATAATGAAGAGCTTTACCTTCCTCTCTTCCTTGGCGGTTACGTTTCAGATTGTGCTTTTAACGGGAGTATTCCTGCCCAAAGTGCATGAAGGGGCTCGTGCTGGGAACTGCAGACTCCCTTCTTCCCCTCTCAAAACGGCTTGAGATTTCCGGCAAGAAGTAGCAGATATCAGGGAATGAAAGCGTATGATTTCAAGGGACAGTGTCATGGAGGGTTGGCTCAGAATCGTACCTACCTCTCTTCTCCCTTTGCAGAGTTCATGTACTGTTTGGTCTAGTTGTATCCCCCAGAGCAATTGTTCAACGTGTAATTAAATCCATTGAGGTCGGTAATCAAGACACTTGGGTAACATATACATGAGCGGAGGAAGGAACCTCTTAAGAGAATTGGTTTGTTTCAAAAGTTGGGGATCAGTAGTAAATTTTAAAGTGTGGTAAATGAGAGACCTTGACTGCCAAATGTAAGAAAAAAATCCCCCAGCTTTCACTAGAATGATTGACATCCGCCCTACCAGGAGCCTGTCGACCTCAGCAGAGTCGGGGTTTGTCCGGAATCCTTCGGTAACTCCGCCTCATTTCGTTCATATCCAATCAACCTCCTGGAAGCGGGAACTATGTAACTGTTGTGATGGGGGCTGGTTACCAGGAGAAACACTAGGGGGGATGACTCTGCCTTCAGAGTAGAGAACTCTGAGCTCCTAAAAGGGAAGAACAGGATTGGGACCGGTCTTTAAAGTCGGCCGATTATTGAAGTGCTTAAATCGCTGTGGCAGCTGTACGTCTTCAGGAGGGGCGTTTGCATGCATCCTCAAGTGGCTGTTGTAGACGGGACTGCCATAGCTGGAGTCTCCTGGAGTTCCTCCATGACCCTGTCTCAAAGCACAATTAATCCGTATCTGGGACTCTTGTAACTTCTGCTCTGGGGCAGGAGGCCCTAGAACGGCCTCCGTGTGATTGTTAGCGTTTGTGGACGTCAGATGCAAGTAAGACACATGCTTTCAGTGCAGCAGTCTCCTCTGCTCATGGCCAAATCTAAAGTCTGCCCCTGCTGCAAGAACTAGCCCTTTAAAGCTCTAAGGGAGCTCTGGGGGCGGGAACTAAATACTCCCTATGCACACCCGCCCTGCTTGCCCCTAACTTGTGTACAGGGATCTCCCTGGCCTCTGTCAGCTTCGTGCTGCGATCCTGCCTGGCACGGGGAGCACTGCTTCTCTTACACCATGTGAGCAGCAGTTTAGGGGGACCACGTGCTGCTGTTGAGGTGCCTGCCGACCACAAAGGGACCAAAGATAATTCTGAAATTCCTCAGCACCTGGAATTGGCCAGTGTTGTGAATGAGACATTCCCAGCTGGGAAAGGCTGAGGAGTGGCCACGCCAGGCCAATCAATAAAATAAGTTAAAGCATTTTGAGCTGAACTCTTCTTGCTGTAACAAGCACCGTTAAGCCATTCTCGGCCCTTGGGGGGCAGTTCCTGCTGTCCAGGATGGGACGTATCCTTAAGAGAACTCCGCTCATTCTGCATCCCTTCTGCCATTGCTGCAGCTAGTGGCTGGGCTCCTCCTGGCTGGGAGGGGAGGGGCTCCGTGTGCCCCCAACTGGGAGATTTCATGAAATGCCACTTTGATTGTTTAGCTTCAGGGTGAGTGCAGTGTAAAGTGGGGCGCTCATGGCCCAAGCAGTGACCTGCTCTTATCAGAGTGCTTTTCATTAGCTAGCACCCCCCTCACCTCTATCAAGCTGCAGCTTGGATTTACTCATCCTTGTACCCAGCATTTCCTCCGTAGCCCTGTGCTTAACCCTCTAAACGTAACCAGTGTCCTTGCACTACTGCGAGGGCCCTGGCAGCCTTGAGGGTAACATGAGCCGCTAGATGAGGAGCTCTGCCATGGTTTGTAACCTTGGCCTATTTCTTCCCTCGTCTTAGGAGTTTCAGTGCTTAGGTTTTCAAAGCTGCAGTCTGAAAGCCTGTATTCACATGGGACGTGGAGGTTTAGCAGCAAGGTTCCCAGTTGTAGTGGGGCAGCTCTTTAGCGTACCATGGCTTTAGCTGAACTTAAGCATTAGTCATAATATGGGCAGAGATACTGAAATCTCGTGAGCTAAAGCAGAACCCTCTCTCAAGTGACTTATTCTGCATTTCTGCCCACCCTAACATTCCTAGGACGCTGTGGGAAGGGGAGATGGAATCCTAAATTCTCAGGAAAGCCACATGACCAAAGCTAGCTCTAGAACAATAGGGCCATCTGAGAGTAGGCTAAGTGTACTGCAGCAAACAAAGGGAGCGTAGCCACTCATTAGAATAGAAGCTTAGTTTTAGTGCAGTTTTTGCTACCCTTTCCAGACTGCATAGTTAAATTGTAGAATAAAGAGCAGGTCTTAAAACACTGACTCAGATTTTGGAGTTTTATTTAAAAAAAGTTTCCAAACATCTATTTACATGCATTGTTTGAAACAGCTGGGGGAGGAGGTTGCATGAAATAGAGTTGAGTATTCCATTATTCGGCTCCCATTTCCTTCTGATTTAATTAGATTATGCAAATTCTTCTGTCCTGGAACTACGTGATTACATCTGGACAGACACCAGCCAGGACTGTAAATCTAGATTCCAGTCCCCTGTATTGTTACTAATGCCTTCACTTCATTGTCTTCTTTGCCTGTAAAAAGAAGTGAGTCAGATAAGCTAGGAGGAAGAGGATTGGTGTTTTCTGATTACAACATCCAGTTCCTGCTCTGTTGTGAGGACTTTGCCAGATAAGCTACCCACACTGACCAACAGAACCAATCACCATGGAGGGGAAAACAGCCCCACTCTACCTCTGTACTTGTACTATCCCATGGTGTCAGAGTAGTTCAAACATTTGTTCATTCTTACAACTTCCTTGTGCTTGAGGGGCATTGTTATCCTGCAGCACAGACTGTAACTTGCTGAGTCATAGCTGAAAATTAACAGATTTCCTTATCCCAAGTCCAGAGCCTTAACCACAAGACTATCGCTACAGTGGTCATTTCTGACGTATTAGACTTCAGATGCCCTGGGCATGAATCCTAGGTTTGAGAATTACTTCCCCAGACCCATGTTTTGCCTATGGTACTGCACCAAAGAGAGTATAAACATGATAGCACTGAACTCTCCAGGCCAGTCCCCCTCCAAGAACCATCCCGCAGAGTGGCCCCCGAGTTTTTCTGTGTACAGATATCCCTGCAACATACTGCCTGGGTGAAGCACTCCTTCAGGGCCTCAAACTCCTTCACGCACACGTCCTTCCGCAGCTCGGCATGGCCTGTGGTCGTCGCAGCTACACACTTTCCGTAGGCCGCTGCCTAAAATCACACGGCGCCATAGTAACATTCACACCCGGCCTTGTTCTCGCCGGGTCACCAGCCCCAAGAGTTAGGCTGAGTCAGGCACCCTGACCCCCACAGCAGGACCTAGACAGGACAAGAGGGGGGCGCTGCCTGGGGCTCTCAACCCTAGTCACTCCCCATGCCTGGGGCGGGGTCAGCCCGGGGCTCTCACCCCTAGACCTGGGGGCGGGGTCAGCCCGGGGCTCTCACCCCTAGTCACTCCCCATGCCTGGGGCGGGGGCAGCCCGGGGCTCTCACCCCTAGACCTGGGGGCGGGGTCAGCCCGGGGCTCCCACCACTAGTCACGCTCCATGCCTGGGGCGGGGGCAGTCTGGGGCTCTCACCCCTAGTCACTCCCCATGCCTGGGGCGGGGGCAGCCCGGGGCTCTCACCCCTAGACCTGGGGGCGGGGTCAGCCCGGGGCTCCCGCCACTAGTCACTCCCCATGCCTGGGGCAGGGGCAATCTGGGGCTCTCACCCCTAGACCTGGGGGCGGGGTCAGCCCGGGGCTCTCAACCCTAGTCACTCCCCATGCCTGGGGCGGGGGCAGTCTGGGGCTCTCACCCCTAGACCTGGAGGCGGGGTCTCTCCCCAGGCCTGGGGGGGGGAGGGATGCTGGCAGGGTGACCAGACAGCAAGTGTGACAAATCGGGACGGGGTGGGGGGTAATAGGCGCTTATATAAGACAAAGCCCCAATATCGGGCCTGTCCCGAGACAATCGGGACATCCGGTCCCCTGGCTGCTGGGCAAAGCGCCGCTGTGGCTCTCCCGGGCACGGGGCCGAGCGGCCGGCACTGGCTGGGGAGACCCCCCCACGCCCGGCCCGGCCCCACCTGGTCCCGACATCCCGCCAGCAGCTCGGGGAAGCGCCGCAGCCGCTCCCGGGCTCGCAGCCAGACCCCCTGGTCTGACATCGCCGGCTCTCTACTCGCTGGGCGCCGCCATGATGGACCGGGCTCTGATAGGCTCGTCTCGCTGCTCGTCAAACCGCCTAGCACTCTCCCATTGGGTCCGGCTAACGACTTCCCACTGATGGCCTCTGAGAGGTGTCCATCAGACCGCTGTAGGCTCTGGATTGGTTCACCGCTCCATCCCGCCCTCTCACGGCCCTGTCCTACCTAGGCGAGGCTTTGGGTTGGTTACGAATAACGCCCACCTTCTTTGTTCCTTCTGATTGGTCCCTTTTCTGACACGGGGGCTTCTGATTGGACGAGCTACCTTTTATTTACTGCCCTTCTCTCATGCCCGCGTCGGTGCCGTCAGTGGTGACGGTCGCTTCCCCCTGGGGCCCCACCCTCCTCCAGTGCTGATTGGCTGAGCTGGGAGGAAGTCGCACTCTAATTGGCGGGCAGGGGTTCCGGGGGGCGGGAAGACGAGGCCGGGTGCAGGAGGGGCAGGGCGGGATGAGCGCAGAGAGAATCATGGCGGCGCCGCTGCGGGACCGGTTGGGCTTCCTGAGCCGGGTACGGGGGCCGGGCCGGGGGTTGTTCGTCCCGCCTCGGGGGCCGGCCTCAGCCGCCTGATGGGACAACGGGGCTGGGCCGGGGAAGAATCGCGCGGGGGGGATCCTGAGAGGTGTCACCACGCTCGCGTGACGTCATCGCGCCCCCACGCCTCTGTGACGTCACTGCCACAATGAGGTTCTGTGACGTCACCGCCCTCGCCAGTGATGTCACCCCCCCTGCTGTTGCGTGGCGCTGCCCCTGCCCCCCCAGTGGCTGCGCTGGGCGGCCCCTGGCTCGGGCTGTCCCAGGGCGCCCGGAGGGGAGACGGGCCGTGCTGCCTCCCGGCTCCGCCATGGCGCGGTGAGGAGCCTGGGCTGTTACAGGCCTTTGGCCTCCCGGGCCGGGGGAGGGTAAGCGCCTTCTCCCCAGGTGTCGCCTGGGCCCGGCTGATATTCCACACCAACAAATTCAGGAGCCCGCCCCGTATGGGAGGACTAAGAGGCATGCTGCGTCCTCCTGGGCTTTCCCTGGGTAGCCAGGCGCTGAGTGTGGGAAATCTCTGTGATCCAGGGCCCGCGTGACCCCACCTGGTGGTGCTAGGACAAGAGGGAACCTGTCCAGACTTTGCCCATCTGAGAGATTGTGCTGGCGACTTGCCTGGACCTTCAGTAACGAGCCTCTGGTGGAGCAGAAGGCAGCTGCTTTCACCTGGGGGTGGGAGCTTGGAGGTGACCAGGCCCAGCATGTGATGCTCCCTCTGAGTGGCAGAGCCTGGGACCTGGAGTCTCCGTGGAGCCAGGCTTTGACCAACGTTTCTCTAGGGCTTCACGTCTCGTAGGGTGCGGTGTAACACGTCCTTCCCAAACCGGCTGTCCTAGCTTCCCTAGGAGGCAGCTAATGATGGCAGCAGAGAGCTGAGGGAGTTGCTTGTCCTCAGGACTGTGATGTGAGGGGCGTGGAGGTTCTCTTATGTCTCGGTGGATCGTGGGGACAGTGCCTTCAGCACATGGACAGTGCGCATTGGAGTTGTGGGCGTGTGTGGGGGACGGGACGGGAGCAGATGTTCTGTTCCAGCTGATATCTCATGCGCATGGGGACAGCGTTAACAGCTGGGGTGAGATGTCAAAAGGGGGCTTGATGGGTCCGCCCCTCTACCCCTGATTGGACAGTGTAGGCTTGGTCTCTTTCAGCTGCCCATTCTGATGAAAGGCACCTCGGATGACGACGTCCCATGCCCTGGGTACCTGTTTGAGGAAATCACAAGTATCCTTTATTCCCAGGGTAAGGCTGGGAAGGCAGCGTTGGAGCGGTGTGCGAGAGAGGCGCGATAAGAGACTGTTGCAAGTTTCAAGGCCAGTGTCAGATATTTCTGTTACTAAAAGCAGGGATCACTAGTGCTTTGGAATCGCACTCCATGGTGAGAGCGTGGACTAGTGGTTAGAGCGGGGGAGGGGGGAACAGTTTGGTGATCTGGGTTCTCTTCCCTGCTCTGATACTCCACCTCCCTGTGCCTCAGCTGTGCTCAGGAGAGAAATCAGGCCTGACTCTCTTCCTGGGATACTGAGAGATGGACGGACGTGTGCAGAGTGCTCTGAGATCTGCGGGTGCAAGGAGCAGAGAATGTAGAGGGACTGTTCTGTTGTGAATCCCAGCTAGAAGAGGCAGGTGCAGCAGGTTTAAGACCCTGGTATTTTGGGGGGTGAAGGGGACTATGCAGTGGGGTGAGGGGGGCAGGGCTTCAGTGGGGCGAAGGTGGGAGGGGAGACCCGCTGTTCTTTGCTTAACTGTGATGAAGCTGCATTAGCAGTGATCAAGGAGTGGGAATGGCTCAGGGACTGGCAGGATCCTTTGACCCTTGGAGTCCTCGGCCTTTAACCTGACATCGGCTGCTTATTAGTGAGTGTCACTTCTCTAACACTGCACCCTCTCAGAGATCTCCTACGACTCCCCAGGGAGCAGCCAGTGCCTCCTGGAGCACCTCCTCAACCGACTGCAGAATAACTCCTGTCACGTCAAGCTGAAGGTAACCGAACAGCTGGGTGCTGCCAGGGGGAGCGAAGCACCAGGGGCTGTCCTTAGGGTGCAGGCGGGAGGGAGGCGAGAGCTCAAGGATGCCAGGACCTCCATAAGAACAGCCACGCTGGTCAGACCAAAGGTCCATCTAGCCCAGTATCCCATCTTCAGGCAGTGGCCAATGCCAGGTGACCCAGAGGGAATGAACAGAACAGGCAATCCCAAGTGAGCCATCCCCTGTCGCCCATTCCCAGCCTTTGGCATAGCCATTGATGGGCCTATCCTCCATGAACTTATCTAGTGCTTTTATGAAGCCTGTTACAGTCTTGGCCTTCACAAATCCCCTGGCAAGGAGTTCCACAGGTTGACTGTGCATTGTGTGAAAAAAATACTTCCTTTGTTTGTTTTAAACCTGCTGCCTATTAATTTCATTTGGTGACCCCTAGTCCGTGTGTTATGAGAAGGAGTAAATAATACTTCCTCATTTACTTTCTCCACACCAGTCATGATTGTATAGACCTCTGTCCTATCCCTCTTGGTCGTCTCTTTTCCAAGCTGAACAGTCCCAGTTTTATTAATCTCTCCTCATACGGAAGCTGTTCTCTACCCCTAATCATTTCTGTTGCCCTTTTCTGAACCTTTTCCAATTCCAATACATCTTTTTTGAGATGGGCGACCACATCTGCACACAGTATTCAAGATGTGGGCGTCCCATGGATTTCTATAGAGGCAATATATATACAATCTGTTCGCTTTTTTGACTGTCACTGCACACTGAGTGGATGTTTTCAGAGAACTCTCCACAATGACTCCAAGATCTCTCTCTTGAGTGGTAACAACTAACGTAGACCCATCATTTTATATGTGTAGTTGGGATTGTGTTTTCCAATGTGCATTACTTTGCATTTATCAACATTGAATTTCATCTGCTCAGGTTTGGGAATCTCCCTCGCATCCTCAGCCATGAAGACCGATGCAAAGAATTCATTTAGTTTCTCCGCAATGGCCTGGGACCTGAATGTTCCCAGGAAAAGGGGGGTCTGAGGCTGGGGCAGGCGCCACCACCCCCATGGTGTGAGTGGGGAGGGGCTGGTGTCAGGACATTCCTAGCGAAGTCTCTGCACTGACTCCTTCCGCCTGAGTCTGGACCTGGCGCTTTCCATCAGCCCCGAACAGTTCTGGGCTGGTGAAGTGCAGGCAGCCGAGTGAGTCCCCAGGTGTCCAATTCTGGTGCCCCAGACACTGCTCAGCCTCTCCTGTGTCTCCAGGTGCTGAAGATTCTGCTGTATATGTGCACGCACGGCTCTTTGCAGTTCCTCCAGCAGCTGAAAAGGAATTCCACCTTCATCCAGGAAGCAGCAGGTAACAGGGCACCTGGGCGGCCCTGGGGCTGGGCTGGGGTCCGCACTGTTACCAGAAGAGAGACTAGCCGAGGGCAGCGCTGCTCCAGCCTCGCGCTGACTGGGGAAAGCACTGCGGAGGGAAAGGCCCCCAGCCCCAAATCCCGCCGGTGCTCTTGATTTCCCTGCCACTGGCTGTGAGCTTGGTGCAGCCGTCGGGGGGCTCAGATGGGGACCTGCAGGAGGGGCGATGGTACTGCTGGGTGATGTGATGACTGCCCGGCATACCCCTCTAGCTGTGCCCGTTAGACCTTACACAGCTGCACTAACCCAGCCCTTCCTCACCCTCTGCCTTCTAGTGTTCGCGGGGCCACCAGATCCCCTGCACGGCAACAGCTTGTACCAGAAGGTCCGAGCAGCAGCACAGGTGAGTGACACCCTGCCCCGTCCAGGGGACTGACCCTGGGGAGAGGACTCTGCACGGGCCGGGGGAGTTCAGGGCACCCTCCCACCCCTGCTCCAAGCACTGGCCAGGGATTTGCTGAGCCGGCCGGGAGCCCAGTGCCCTCTCCCGGCTGTGACTGTCCGTTCTTTCCCTGCAGGACTTGGCCGGTGCTTTATTTTCGGATACCTTGTCGCCCCCGCCCTCTGCTCAGCCCTGCAGGCCACTTCCCCCAACAGGTAAACACCAGCACCCTGGTGTGAACACTCCCTCCACCCACCCCCCGCTCATGGCACTGCCGGGAGGTGCTGAGCTGGCAGCCCTGGAGACGGGTGCTGGGGGGGGGGGGGGGAGACCCTGATGGCAGTGCCTTATCCCCAGGGCAGGTGCACTCAGACAGTAGCAGGGCAAACTCCCCCCGCCCCCCGCTGCTTGTCGATGAGGGGAGTCTTGGGAAGGGGCGGTCAGGCTCCATGGGCAGTTCACTGTTTACACTGGCTTGCCCTCTAACGACCTTGCGCTGCTTTCATGCCCGATCCTCCTGGGAATCCCACTCGCCCAGGGAGCTAGGAAACGGTCCCTGCCCCTGCTGGCCACATCTCCCAGCTGGTGGCGCCACTGCGGCCCCGTGGCTCCAGTTGCTAAGCGCGTGGCCCACCCACCGAGGGAACTCAGGCAGGGCCTCTCACATGGCAGGACAAATGCATCCTTATTGGAGGCTATGGAGGTGCTGGCAGAACAGGGAAAGCAACGGCCCTTGCAGCTCCCGTCGGGTGGGTGCCATGGGGCTGGGCAGCGACTCACGTCAAACAGAGGGTCAGAAAATGGGGTGGGGGCTGCAAGGGGCATTAAGTGCCCAGCTGCCATGGGGAGTCAGTGGGAGTTGGCACCAGGCTCCCTTCGGCCCCTTGGAAAATACGACCCCTAAAGGTCACCGAAGCAAGGAGCCCTGCAGCCTCCAGCCAGCCAGGCTGTGGTCCTGCCGCAAGCAGGGCTCAGGGCTGCGCGTGCCAGCTCCCCAGCACTACTAGCATTTCCCCACCAGGGGGCAGCACCTGTGTCGGGTCCACAGGCCGAGTTTGGTTTAGACTAGCTGCAGTGGCTTCCTGGCTCTGTGCCCCCTGCAGAGCTGGGGTTGGCTGTGTCCGGGCGGCGGGACGGGCGCCCCTGAGTGCAGGAATGGGCAGAGGGGGCACAGCATGGGGAGGGGACCCTGGAGCTCTCTGTCTCTCTCTCTCTGAAATGTGCTTTGTGCCTCTGGTCGTAGGAATGGGCTCCAAGCCCAGCCCCTGCCGCTCCTTCCAAGGCTTTGGCTTCACGGGCGAGAGAAGCGGCTCTCGTAAGTGCCGTCCACAGGGCCCGGCTCCGCGCCACCCCCTGCCACGTCGCCAGCTCACGGGGGTTAGCCCACAGCTCCCAACTAGGGGGACCAGATGTCCCGATTTTATAGGGGCCGTCCCGATATTTGGGGCTTTTTCTTATATAGGCTCCTATTACCCCCCCACACACACACACCCTCTGTCCTGATGTTTCACATTTGCTATCCCAAAAGACGGTGCTTTTTGAGCATCCTCCGCTCCGGGGGCCGGGATTAGAGGAGGCTCTACAGTCATTTAAAACGTGAAACCAGTTTTTAGCCCTGGTCATGGCAGAGAAAATCTTGAGACCCCCCGACCCAAATGCCCCCGTGTGCTCACAAACCAGAGGGCAAAGAGCAAGAACCCCACGTTTCTTATGTGAAAATAAAGCTCTGGATTTTCCAGCCAAACTGTGATTTCTGGGGCCTGGCTCGTGGCGTTTGAACGCTCCAGGTGGCAGTGCTGATGTGCTGCTGAGAGGGCTAGACTGAAGTGCCATAGGCCCAAAGCAGGCACTGCCCAGCCAGCAGCAGCGTGAGCTTCCCTGTGCCCAGACCCTGCCGTTGTCTCTTAGCCCCAACCCAGGGTCCCAGGCTGGGGGTGAAAGGGCAGTTCAGTCTCCCTGGCCCATACCTTGGCGTCCCTGCTGAGATGCCTGTTAAGTGCCCAGTTCGTGCCAACTAGCATTGCTCCAAATTGTGCGGGGCTGTTCTAGGCAGCTCCCTCGGGAAGTAGCTGTGGGTGTGTTTCAGGAGTTCGGGGCGGGCTGGATTCAGAGACCTCTTGTTGCCAGTGAGTGGGCAGGGTTGCTGGGCTGGGAGAAGGCCCAACGCCCCTACAGCCCCTGGCGGGCAACGGGATTCAGCCTAATTTCCCCCCCCCCTGCGGGCAGGGTGCCCCGAGGGTGGGTGGCAGTGCTGCCCTCGGGGTGGAGCCCTGCACAGAGACTCACGCCCTGGCCTCTCCTGTGCTTGCCCAGCTTCTGCCGGCGAGGCCCTGCTCGCCACCATACAGAAAGCAGCCGAGGTGGTCGCCAGCGCTGTGCTGCCCAGCCCGGAGTTCCCCCCTCCCTGCCCCAGGGAGCTGCAGGACGATGCCTACCAGCCCGTGACGGCGCCTTCTCCTGGTAAAAGCTGTGTGGTGCCTCCAAAGCCCCCTGGTCCTGCAGCCCACAGCCTGCGAGGTAGGTGTGTGGGGCTGCGGCGATGGAAAGCGGCTCCCGTGGTAGCTCCCGCAAACAGCTCTTGTGCATCATCACCCCTGCCAAATTAGGGCTCCTGACACCCCAGCCGGGAGGGGAAGGTTGGTCCTACTCTAAAGATGGACACGTTAGCTTCAGTGACAGAGCTGGGGACAGAACCCAGGAGTCTAGGCTGCCAGTTCCCAGCTCTCGCTGCTGGATGACACTCCTCCATGCAGTGATGCTAATGCCTAATGTTCGTTAGCCGTTTCCACCCCGCCCCCGGGCTCACCGCATGCTCAGCAAATGAAATGCAGCCACCTCTGGGGTGAAACACAGCTGCCATTTAGCAGCACATAACACTGTTCCACAGTCCAGGCCTGGAATAGAAGAAGAACCCTGGTTCCTCCGGAATGCCCACCGTTTCCTGTATGGTGCAGGTGGAGGCTGGGTCGTGGCAGAGCTGTCTGCCAATCCCTGAAGCAGGCAGGAAGCTCTGGCTCTGGGTGACTCTCTCCTGCTGTTGCTTCTCCTATAGTGAGTCACCAGCCTGGGCAGGCAGGAGGTGGCTGGGAAGAGACGGACAGTGGGCACAGCTCCCAGAACTCCTCGCAGGAGAACGGGGAGCTGAGCAGGACCTCCGACTCCTACAGCAAATCAGGCAGCGACAGCCCCTCGGGGGCCAGCAGGGAGCTGGGGAACATTACTGAGAGGTGAGCCGGAGAGCCCATGACCGGGGCCAGGGTGGAGAGAGAAGGAAGGGCTCTGAGCTTGTGGCACGGGTGCAGCTGGGGTTAAAACCATTAGAATCCCCCTTCTCCAGTATCCCTGCAAGTCCCTTAATGCGCATGGTCTCCTCTCTCGCTGGGCCCTGTTAATTCATGTCCCCTCTGGGTGCTGGGTCCCCATTTCCCCCCCCAGTTTTTCAGCCACCCGGCTCAGTGCACTGGAAGTGGGAGCAGTCGGGCAGATGCTGGGGTTCTTCCAGCCTGTGCTGCTTCACCCTGTGGGGCCAGTGCCTGGGGGCCCCTTCAGCCCCTCCTGGGTGGGCGGAGCAAAGTGACAGCACTTGGGGCTGCAGCTGCCTGTGTGCTGGGGCTCGTGGGAGGTGGCCAGGGTCAGTGACTTGCCCAAGGCCGGCGTTGGTGCGGGGTTGGGATGCAGGAGTGCCGAGTGCCCAGCTCTCTCCGTGCCCTGCTGGGGGGCTCCTTGGGGGGCAGGGTCTTCGAGCTGGCAGGGAAGCCTGCTCACTGCCCCTCCGAATCGGGGAGCGGGGCCGGGAGCGCGTCCTCCCTCACAGGACACAGGTAACGGGGCTGGTGTCTCCTCCCCACTGGCAGGGTGGAGGGCGACTGCCTGCAGGAGCTGAGTCTGGTGAGCGCGCTGACCAGGGGCTCCAAGGTCTTCCTGACGCGGGAGGAGGCCCAGCACTTCATCAAAGAGTAAGAGTCCGCCGCGTCCCCTCCTCCACACCCCCAGCGGTGCTGCCGGGCCACTGGGCTCGGGGGGAGACTGCATTCCCCACCCTTGCCAGGGTGCCAGAGGGGCTGGGCTGGGTGTTCTCCAAAGCCCTCTTGGTCGCACGGGGTCCCCTGCCCCTTCCTGGGCTGTCTGATGGGCAGATCTGGCCGCAAAGCAGAGCAGGGAGCCAGGAGTGTCGCCAAGGTGCTGCCCCACACCATTCACCCTGGCGGGCTCAGCCAGTGACCCCTGGGGGGCAGGTCATGGGGCTGCTCCCTGCCATCTCGGAGAGGCTGAGGATGCCAAGCCCACCCCTGCGTGAGCCTGGGAAGCTGCATCCTGCTTGCTGCCGTGACCACGCGCTGCCCACTCTCCCCAGGTGCGGGCTGCTGAACTGCGAGGTGGTGCTGGAGCTGCTGAGTCGGACGCTGCAGGACCCCAGCCAGCTCGTCTGCATGGTGGGTGCACGGGGGAGACGCTGCATCCACCCTGCGGGCACGGGGACCGAGAAGCCTCAGGAGTGTGGAGGGGCTCCCCGGCTGCCCCATGGGAGGAGGTGGCTCAGGAAACGAGGGATCTAGTGTGGGTCAGCAGTGGCTGTGAGCTGGTTCATGCCCTCATCTGCCTGCACTGCTGGGGTGCAGCCCAGTCCCTAGTGGGGAAGGGCTCCCACGGCGAAAGCTCCAGCACCCCTTGCCTCATGGCTGGACTCTGAGCGACTGGGCCCTGGAGCTGGTCCCGCCTGGGCTGGGGAAACTTGCTCTGCCGCTGATGTTGGGCCCTGGGGAATCGGGGAGCTGCAGCTCTGCAGGCAGTCGCCCCAGTGCGTGTCACGGCACTAAAGCCAGCTTGGACGAGCTGCCTGCAGCTGCAGTATCGGCGTAGGTCCTGTCTTCTGACCTGCTCTTTTGTCCTTGCCAGAGGTCCATGTGTGCCATATCCTCCCTCCTGTGCTCCGACCTGCTGGCCCACGAGCAGATCTCCGGGATTACCCGGCCACACCTGCAGCAGCTCAGCCAAAGAACTCCCGGGCCGGTGGCCAACAAAGCAACAAAGGTGACTCGTGTGTCTCACTCCCACCCCAGCACAGCCTGCGAGCCCGAAGGACTGGCTCTGTGCTGCCGGGCCGGACGCAGCTATTTCTGTCCTCCCCTGGAGCAGGGAGCACCAGAGGGTGCAGGGTCATTTCCCCTTCCCCACCCCCGTACTGGGCTGAACTTTGCTCCTAGAGGAGATAACATGCTTCAGGGCATCAGCTGGTGGCTGCACAGGTCAGGAAAGAAGGAATGAAATATTGCACAATAGGCCAGGTATGGTGTGGGTGGTGAGCCCCCTGCAAAGCATCAGGTATTGAATCCTGCCAGGCAGGATACCAGCTTGATGTCTGATCTACTGTGCATGGCACACCCCGCGCTCCTCCAGCACTCAGTGCCAGGCAATAAAAGGGCTCCCCAAAACCCCATCCAGCCCCCCTGGGGAGCAGGCTGGCAGGGGCTGGCTGTCTGTTGCTTGTGAAGGGGTTAGTTGTGGGGCAGGCCCTGCTGTGCTGCACTGACTCCTTGCTCTGTTCCTCCCTTTCCCTGCCAGCTCCTGAGGCAGTTTGAGGCCTTGTGCAGGAGCTGCCCGTCTCCCAAGAGATCACAGCCGGACACGGATCCCTCTGCTCCTGCCGGGGGCTCCCCCCAGCACGCGCGTGACTTGCTGACGGACCTCATGCCTCTGGCAGGAGAGACCGTTCTCAAACCCGTGAGCTTAGCCCCTTTCCTCTCGGAGACATGGAAAGCCCCAGCATTCGATGCGCATCCTGCGGCCGTGCCCGCCCCTGCGGGAGAGCAGGGCACAGAAGCGGAGACCTGGGAGCAGCTTGGGGATGTCTCACCAGGCAGTCGATGCCAGCAGCAGGTGGAGTGCAGACTAACGGGGCCTGAGTCCCAGTTGGATGCTGCCCGGATGGATTCCGGGCGTACAGAGACTCTGAATGGCAGGCGGGGGGCAGCCACATCCCCTCAGAGCCTCTCCCTATTCGCTGGCATGGAGCTGGTGGCCCTTCCAGGCACAGCAGTAGCCAACCCTGGTGGGGAGGAATGTGCCTCTCATGTTCCACGGACACTGCCCTGCACTGGGACTGCCAGCGCCAAGGCTCATGGGGACTCCGAGGGCAGCAGGGAACCTTCGGCGTTCTCCTTCCTCAACATGTAGCAGCTGGGGCTGCGGGACACTGAGGAACTGGGGTCTCGCTCGCTGCGTGTTGTTCTCAGGCCATCACTACAGGGGCACCGACTGGCACTACGGGGCACCGGCTGCTCAGCTCAAAGCGAGGCCTCCCCGTTTCTTGTGGGTGCTGCCAAGTCCACGTCCTGCAGAAAGGGGCTGGCAGTGCCGGTGCTGCTGGGGAGGATCTCGCTAGGGCACAACGAGGAAATGGAGTCCCCAGTCACTCCCTTCAGTTTGATCCCTGGAGGTGCCCTCAAAAAATCCATGAGCAACCCTACAATAACAATCCAGCATGATCCCACATGGGGGGGAGAGGGGGAAATGTGTCACGATAGCCAGTTCCAGGCTCCCAAAGGGGAGAGTGGGAATGAGAATCCCCTTGACTCTACCCCTACGTTAAGGTTGTGCTAGAGGTTTAAGGCTAATCATATGGGCTTGGCTGCTCTGGCCCCTTGCTTGGGTCATCCATCAGTGGCCGTCTGTAACACTGCTCAGACTAGGGCCTGGGGCACGCTGGGGAGGGAGGGGCAGTGAGTCCATATGGACTCAACCTCTCGTGCTGGGCCTCTGCCTGTGTGAATGAATGCACTAGTAACCACCTCAATCACTTAACATGTCTGGGGCGTGGTTAATGGTACCCTGGAAGGTCCAGGGACGCTGGCTGCCTTTCCCCAGCATCGCACCTGCTCAGTCCCATTGCTGTTGAGGGAGAGAGGCATTGAGTGCGGCAGTCTGGAAGCCAGGTTTCAGAAGATCTTTCCAAGGAAGGTGACGCTTTAGGACCTCAGTTGATACCACATCCCCTGCAGACCTTGCCTGAGCTCCTGTGGGAATCTCTTTGAGGTGGTTTGGTTTTCCTACCGGGAATCCGATATTGTAGCTACTTGTTATTTGAAGGTGCATTACACACACACACACCCCTTGGTGCACTTTAGCAGGGCTGGCAATGGAAGGGACTAGAGAACATCTGCGTAGAAGCATGAACCCCTGTGTGGGGCAGCAGCCCCTTTCACACCTGCAGATTGATCTCTTGCCAAATCCTACTGGGCAAAGGGAAGTCAAATTACAGGCACAGGCTGCTTTGGGCAGCAGATTGGCATTTATTTAGTGTTTACACGTCACACGCGAGTCCATCTTGCTGTGAGAGTTGGTTATGTACAAGTCTGTGTGTTGTCCTTGGGCTTATGACATCCAGACCAGCCCACCTGTCCCCTTGGGGCAAATTTGCAACAGGCAAGTTAAAAATCGCTGGAGAAAATCCCTTTCTAGCAATGTCTGATCTGCCCCACGGGGCAGAGGCTTGGGTGGGCTCCTGCTGTGTGCAAATCACATCCTGCAGCCAGGTCCCTGCTCACAGACTCCTGCCAACTTAGCTCCCGCAACCTGTCTGTGCTCTTAGGGCTGGGAGGAGGGAAGGGTCCATTGTCCAGAAAGCCTCCTGGGAGGATGTTCCATGTTTACAGAGCGTGGGGGGGAGGCATTGCTAATATGACTTTAATAAACACTAAGTTGTGCATATTTAAAGTTCCACTAATTCTCTTGTTTTGAGGTACAAAGTGTGCTTGTTTATAGCCTGTGCCTCAGGTGAAATCTGCGTTCTGCTTCAGAGCACGCTGGGATGGCTTTCCTGGCCTTAGCGGTGATGGCGAGCTCAGAGGAGCGAGCAGCTATAGGATGAAATGTAACCAAGTCTGAGAGGACTCTTCTTCCCCCAGTTCCAGAGCTACACAAACCTGCTGAGCATACGTATGGTTCAGATGTCCCTGTTCAAGCATTAAGCCTCAGCTGGCTTCTAGACTACCTACACCAAAGGGCTGTCATCCCATGGCAAAGCCTGTAACTTTCCTTCTTCCTGCAGCTTTGGCCATCTCACACTCTCAGCATGCCTTGGCAGGGTTGCCTTCCAGGTCACAGCTGTGCCAGCAGGGTGCAATCAGGAGGGCAGATAGTCTGTATTTCTTTAACAAGGCCCAGAACCAGGGCATAATGATCCCTGAATTCGTGCTCCCTGCTACTCTCCAGAGGAACCAGGTTTGCTATGCACAATTAGGTTTGAAATCATTGAATTGTGGAAAACTTTCTATTTCCTGTTGAGAACTGTCTGCTGACATATAAATAGCCCCCTGGCATTCTTTCAGGTAGGCTCTGTGAAGCCTGGCCTTCTGCCACCCACAGTGTCAGTGCAGGGAGGGGGCGTTGCGGGCAGCATGTGTAGTAACTGTGTTGTGTCTGTTGAACTAACCTGTCCGGCTGGCAGACCTGAAAGCGCATCACAATCAGCTTCAACAACGGGACAGACAGCTATGGACTCACAGGTCGCTACGTTTCCCATCACCGCTCCAGCAGCCACACCAGTCGCACCAAGGAAGCTGTTCTCTGCAGCGAGGTGCGTGGATAGGGCAGCCTGTGCGCCGAGGAGACAGGCCACAGTCCAAACCGCATCACGTGTAAACCCACCTTCTCCAAACGAGGCCACTCCACCTGAGGAGCAGATTGCATCATGGAACGGACACCTGAATACCTCAGAGAGCCTGCTCCGGTAGCGATAAATCCCCCACGGGACCTGCACGGGGCATCCTCAACCGACACCCCACACTCCATGGGGACCCCAATGGGATGGCTGCACCCAGCCCCTCTTCTGGCTGCCCCACCCCCCCCCCTCCCTCCTAATCTCATCCCCCCCACCTCTCCTCACCCCACCTCCCTCCCCCCCCCCCCCCCTCCCCCCCCCCTGCCCTCCCCCCTCTCCCCCCCCCCACTGCCCTACTCCTCCTCACCCCATGCCACCCCCTGCCTGGCCTCTCCTCGTTCTTGTCTCTCCACTCCCCACCCTACCCTTCCTCTCCTCACCCCCCTGCCCTGGCTGGCCCCTCCTCACTCTCTGCCCGCTCCTCCTCCCCCCACTCCCTGCCTGGCCTGACCCTGCTCCTGCCCCTCCTCCTCACCCCATAGCTTATCCCACTCCCCACCCTACCCTTCCTCTCCTCACCCCACTCCCTGCCTGGCCTGGCCCTGCTCCTGCCCCTCCTCCTCCTCCTCCCGCCCCGCCGCGCCGCGCCGCCGCAGGAGGCCAGAGCCCGGCTAGGCCCCTCAGCGCCCCCTGGCGGGCCCTGCAGCCCCGCACTCCTGCCCCTGTCCGGCCTGCCACCTCAACCGAACTCTTTCCCCCCCCTCCCACTCCCCGCGCGACGGGCAGCCAAGCCGCCCAGTGAGAGACCGGTGTCTCCATAGCGCGCCAATGGCGTGGCTGGGGAGGCGGGCTCGCGCCCCGCCGGGGTTAGGCTGTGCCTGGGCCGGTTACTAGCGTCTGGCTCTGGCCCCTCGTTAGTTGCGCGGGGTGGGCACGGCCCGAGGGACCCTTCCCACAATGCTCCTGGCTGGGTAGGGGCGGCGGGAGCCTAGAGCCCCTGCTGGGCGGGCAGCAGACCCCATAGCTCCTGCTGGGACCCCGGCCCCATAGCTCCTGCGGGGGGGAGAAGCGGAGGGACCCCGGCCCCATAGCTCCTGCTGGGACCCCGGCCCCATAGCTCCTGCGCGGGGGGGAGGCGGAGGGACCCCGGCCCCATAGCTCCTGCTGGGACCCCGGCCCCATAGCTCCTGCGCGGGGGGGAGAGGCGGAGGACCCCGGCCCCATAGCTCCTGCGCGGGGGGAGAGGCGGAGGGGCCCCCGCCCCATAGCTCCTGCTGGGGGGCGGCGGAGGGCCCCCCCCCCCCCGGCTTCTGGGGGGGGGGGGGGGAGGTGGAGGGACCCCGGCCCTATAGCTCCTGCTGGGGGTAGCAGGTTGTGTCCAGCCCCTGATTCCTCCAGAAATTTTTTAAAATCACCCCTGGGGACCCTGAATTCCCGAGTCACCTAGGGGAGGGTCACCATCCTACCAAGGGCTTTGCAGCCCCCTTTCTCTAGTGTAGGGGGAGCTCAGGGTTAGTCCCCAGGAGAGAGGGGCTGTAACAGGGTCCCAAGCTCCTCTTTGCTGCTGGAGCATCATTATAAGGCCTGGAGTCTTCAGTTGCCTTTTTCTCTCAAGCATCCCCCTCCCCCACCCCCCAAAAAATAGATGCTGGGCAAATAGCCCTAAATACAGGTGTCCCCAGCACTGTGACGGCTGGAAGTTCAGGCAGGTAAGGAACCCCCTTTGTATTCTTATTCATCCCCTTTGGTTTGTTTGTGCATGCAGGTACCTGGGTGCTGGCACATGTGAGTGATGTTTTGCCAACAAACTTTTAGTTTTTCTTTTTAATTCCTCGTGTGCGGTTTTTCCTCTGGCTGGGGATGTGCAAGGAGCAATCCTGGCCCAATGCACACCTGACCTGCCACGGCACCCGAGAGGGGTCTGGCATAGGGAGAGGAGCTTTTGGAATAAGAAGGCTGGTGTTATAGCGCAGTGGTTCTCACACTTTTGTATTGGTGACTCCTGTTGCACAGCAAGGCTGAATACGACCACCCTTAAATTAAAAACACATTTTAAAAATATTTAACACTATTATAAATGCAGGAGGCAAAACGGGATTTGGGGGGTGAAGACTGACAGTTCATGACCTTTCTCCCCATGTAATAACTTTGCAACCCCCTGAGGGGGTCACAACCCCCAGTTTGAGAACCCCTGTTATAGCGCTTCAGCTAATGGACAGTTACAGTCAAGTGGCCTTCAGATTGCAGAGCTGGTTACTTTATAGCACTCAAAAGTGTATTGGGCACCTCATCATGCAAATAAGGAGCCATGGTCCCCGCCTCGAAGGGCTTACTGCATACAGCCCTAATCCTGAAATCGCTTCTGCTGTACCTGTGTGGAACCTGGAGCAAACCTTTTGATTTTATTAGTTAACCTAACTATACATTTCTCTGATCAAATATGTACCCAACTCCCAAGCCCAGCGCTAGCTGAGGCTGTGACCCATCTTCCTGGTGTGAGCTTGGTGGTTTCCATAGAGAGCCTTTTGTTTGTTCTTATTTCTTGTGCCAAGGGAATTGCAAATGTCTTTGGAAAGAGCTTAGGTATGTATGTGATGTGAGGTCAGATAGTTTTCCCCTTTCTCTCCAAGAATTGAAGCTTTCTGCAATTTCAGCTGCTTCCCAGGACATTTATTACTATTTAAAGAAATAAAACAACATAGCAGAGTAATTGTGAAACTGCTTTGAGACCATGGGGGTTGGAAAGGAGCCGGCACGGTCCTTGGGAGCTGGGATTTGCTATGCAAAAGGAAGAAAGGGGCAGAATTAAAGTACCGCTTTGGCTGTTAAGGTTGGAGGGTGCAGTGTGTTAATTTGGCCTCACACTCCCTCAAAACCTTCTTTGAAAGGACACATTCCTGGCTAGAAGTGAGTGACAAAAGTTGTGTTAATTCGTGCATCTCACAACCCTTCTCAACACACTCCAGTTGCAACTTGTAAAATCTGAATGAAGGGAGTTTGAGGTGGGGAATGGTGTCTGAACTGAAAGAACCCTCTTGGATGCAGTATGGTGTAGTGGGGTGAGCCTCAGCTTCCCAATCTGTCACATGGGGACAGTGTTACATGCCTGCCTGACACAGGTGGGTCTGGGGATTAGTTAGGCCAAGATACCAAGGAAGTGGCCACTGATTTTGGGTACCTTACATTTTGGGAGTCTAACTTGAGACATGCTGGATCTGACCCTCAAAGGGCCTGAGTGCCCACAAACCCAGTTGAAGATGCAGAGAGCTGTAAATGCTTAGCAAATCAGGCCTAAGGTGCCTGAAGTTCAAAAATTTTAGGCTACTTCTGAAGATGTTGGCCTGGGTGCTTAGCAAGTACTCGCAGGTGCAGAGAGCCAGGCCAAGCAGGGTGTGAGCTGGTGGATATTCAACCCCTGTGCATTTGGGCTGTTGGGGGGGAAAGCGGAGAGGCCAGGACCAGCTCCAGGCACCAGACGAGCAAGCGCATGCTTGGGGCGGCAGATTCTAAGGGGCGGCATTCCGTCCAATCCTTTTTTCCTTTTTTTTTTGCTTGGGGCGGCAAAAAAGCCAGAGCCGACCCTGGGAGAGGCAGATGACTTATCCTGTCACTGAGCTATGTAGGTGCCTCTCTCTTGCCACCTGACCATAGTTGTACTCTTCTGTGCTTCATCTCCTCTCAATCCACTGCAGTTTTAGGATTTGTCACCCTCTCCATCCCACAATGAAAAGCACCCGCGGCAGTTCCTCATTCCAAGCCGTCAATACCAATGGCTTGGACCTGAGTCTAACAGGCCTCCCACTGCAAGTCTTGCGGCGGCCGAGCAGTGCCTCTCCAGCTAAGCACATCGCTCGTTCCATCTCCGTCATCACCGAGAGCAAGCCCAGAAGGAACACTCCGGTGAGTACTGCGTTTGTGGGTTGCTTTCTCCCAAACCCTCCCATCACCAGGAGAACCTGGGCAGACATTTCAGACTTCTATTCTCTAGGGGTTGCTGAGTGTTTAACTTCATCCCCTGGGGACATGCGTTCCCCTTGCTTTTGCTCTCTGAGCAGAAGTTAGGTGTGTGCTTTGGAATGGGGGGTTCCACGAAGGGTCTGTTGCTGTTTTATGAGGCACCATTGCTGTGCATTTTTATTCTAGAATTCCTTAGTTCTTTGGGAGGAATTTGCTTTGCTGAGTCCATCCCGGCATTCTGTGCCCATGCATCACTTTAGAGAGTTATTGTTGGGTTTTGTAACACACTACTAGGGATACCCAGAGCTCTGAGCCACTGTGTTCCCTCTCTGCCTTTGCAAGAGTGAGCTGTGCTGGCAAATTAGACTGTGTGTCAGCTCCCTGCCATGCCAGCTTGTCTTCCTCGCCAGCAAACTCCTCAGGGCTCTCCCAGCCCAGACCTCGCCAGCAGGTAACGTAACAATCAGTGAATTCCAGCCCCCAGGCGCCTCAGAGAGATTTCTTGGCAGTGCACAGCCCCTACCCCTGTGCTTTCACAGAAGGCATTCAGTTTGCTGCTCTGTTAGTCAGACAGCACAGCTTATCAATATCACTGAGGTAAATATTCCCGTCCCTTCAATCACAGCACCGAAGGGGGTTATAGTAAAAGGAAAACAAGTTAATTAACGAGGGAGCATGGATTAAGTGATGCCAAGTAAAAGAGAGAAAGTTCGAAACGGTTACAAGCAAATGAAAGTGAAAACATGCATCTCAAGGTCTAAAACTTAAAGATACAGTCTTTATTCAAGACGGTTTCTTTTACCCCCCATCTCCTTTCGAGCTTTTAACTGGCTGGCCTGGGCAGGACCTATCACAGAGTAAATCACTTGGTTTCTTTTTCGCCCGAGGTGAAGGATAAAGGTGGAGTCTCTCTCTGTTTCTTACATCCCCAAAAGGATTTCTTCATCTTACCAGGCAGGGAGGCCTCTAAGGACCCAGTCTCCTGCATCTGTCAAGGGTGCAGGTGCCATGTTAATTTCTGTCTCTTGAGCTTGGGAACAGGATAACCCCCTGCTCCTTTAGCTGGACAGCTTTGTTTACTGCTAATATGTAAATTGAGGTAAAGCCACATTCCTTTGTGTAGGACAGACCCATGCATCCCCTTTACCTTGGCGAGGCTGTCTTGTCTTCACCATCATACAGAGAGAATTTGTAACTCCACATATAAAGTCAACACGTGCCTTGGATCATGACATTAATATCCAGTGTGGTGTTAGCTTTCCTAAGACACCTCACAAGGCGTATTTTGTACAGATATCATTGCCGTAGTGTATAGGGTGTGAATATGGGGTGTCTGTCACAGATTTCACTTTCTCCTGTGCAGGAAGATGCAGGACTTGGCTGCTCCAGAGCCATTAATAATCTCCGGAGATCCAATAGTACCACCCAGGTCAACCAGCAAGTGAACGGTGCTTTTCGGTAAGGGCTAAAAAAATACCCACCCATCCTGTTTACTAAACAGCAAGGAAACCCTCTGCTTCGTGGTCTTGTTAGGCTAACTGGTCAGTCTCTGAGTTCCAGGTACTTCACTTGGGGGATCATGGGGCTAGAATCCAAGGGAGATAGGAAGTGTAATTCTGTGGGCCTGAAACCTCTTTCAGAAATAAGCCTCAAGTAAACTGAATGCCATATTCATTCTAATAGGCACTGTTGCCCATGCTAATAATCCAACCTGTGCTGCCTAGCACTTATGAGCAACCATACAATAGCAAATCATTGTGCTTGCAAGGTGGACAAGGCAGGGAGGGGGACAGCTGACCTGTTGAATTGACCGAATCTGCTTCCCAATCCTGTGGGTGCTCAGACACTACTGAGGTAGAGGCCTAATAAAGAGGTAACTGGATTTCTTCAGCTCTCAGAGGGGAGAGAGCATCCAGTATTATTTCAGGAGCGAAGAAACTACTGTTGTCAACTGCTGTGATCTCCCTGGGGCCCGTCCTCACTCCTCTTGTCTTGCAAGGGGCAGGAGGGCATTATTCTGCTATTTCAGATTCTTGACTGTCTCTGATTGGGAAGGACCGTGCTTCCTTTTTGAATGAAATTTGCCTCCAGGCCATGGGATCCTGCTGCTCTTTCGCCCTTTGTTACTCTTAGGGACGTAAAATGCGGAATTGGGAGAGGGAGGCAAAGGGGAACTATAGGAATGAAAGAAACGAATGCCATGTCTCTTCCAGCTTCAGGCTGTAATATTTTATACCGTGCTTCTCATCTAGGGCCTCTCTTACACGTTCTAAAGGCTGATTACTTGATCAGCATGAAAAGGGGGAGCTGAACATCGGAGTGTAAGAGTGGGGTATGCAGGCTCTCTGGACATCCTATTCCTAGGAGCTGATGCACAGTGAAGGTTTGCTTTTCTTGCTGCTGCTGCTTCTCTTAAAAGCTAGGCCTCCCCCACCTCCAGGAATGCATTGTTAAATGCTGAAGGGAAATTCTTTTGTGCGTAGAATAGTAGATGAAATGGGGATTTAAGTCCCAGTCTGCTTAGAGAATAGTTCTCTTATATGCCACTTGACACAGACCAGAGTCCTGATCTAGCTGGCACCTCAGACTAGTGTGCTGTTTGTGAGGTTCTTCACAAAGTTTCCAGGTTAATCGGGGCTAGTTTGGGGAGCTCGCTTGTTCCCATGTTCCGAGTTGTGATCAGCTCTGCCTTATAAGCCTGATTTTTGCCTCCCGCTGTGTAAATCCTCACTAAAGGCCCTCTGCCCTTCACATTTTGCATTGTGGTTGGTGGATAGAGGAGGCGTCCTGGCCAGTTTTAGGCAGAAGAGAGACACCATTTCTGAAAGATGGGAGCTTGAATGAACAGGCTTACTTCTTTGGCAAATTCTTGTAACGCTGGTTTTGCCACTTTGTAGCTCAGAAATTATGAGCCCTGGTTTAGTTGCAAGTTCTTAGCAGGAGGTGGAGCACAGGTCTGTGCTGAGCAGGGGCTGCTCACTGCTGAGTTAGAGATGAGAGAATGTTTGGGGTGCAGCGGACTGCGAGGTTTGCAAAGGCTTTGACAGACTGCGCAACGTTTATCCACAGACGGACTGGCTGTAGAAGCATAACCAGACTCTGTGTCCGCATGGACTTCAGGGTGCCATGGGAACGGCAGATGCTGTGCTCAGGTGCTTCCCGCTGTCAGAAGGTTTCTTTTCGGCCGAGCTTTAATTCTGGGTATTTTGGTTTTCAGACTTTAAAAAAAAAAAATAAAAATGCTGCATTCAGTGAAAGATTTCCCCCCGTTGAGTTATTGCTAGGTATGTACAGCCTTTGCACACACGTCCTCACATACACTCCTCCACGCTTTCCACCTCTCCAGGAATCACAAAGCACTTTGCACTCTCTTGTTAAGTCTCCAAACACCCCTGCGAGGGAGATATTCTCCCCATTTGAGATGAGTCAGTGATTTTCCACGGGTCATCGATAGAACCTGGGAGTCCTGACTCTCAGTCCCTGCTGTGCCATTCGCTCATAGTCCTTTACATGGGGCTTTGAAATATACAGCACTGTGTATGAGCTAATTCTATGTAGAACCAATGACTACTTAACGACACCCTCTTCCTGCAAAGCTCTTTTACTTCCTGTTTTGGATAACAGGTGCCAGGTGAGTCTTGGCTTTTTCAGGCCAGCTCTATGGATTAGTGTCAGACTGTGCCGATTTGTGAAGAGCAAGGCACCCAACAGCCTCCCCTGGCACCACAGATGCAGCCCTTGAAGGAGAAACCCCCAGGGCAGCACTGTCTTTTTGCTGTTATTTCTGCATTTGAGGTTCCTGAAAAGGATTTTTTTCATTCCTTATCTTTCCTGGGATGTCCTTCTTTTGGGAACACAGTGCCGAGCAGCCTGGAGACTTCTTGACCTTCTTTGACAGCAGCTCTGGGGGAAGAAAAAAGCTGGCAAGTCTGAGCAAAACCTCTCCAGAAAAGAAAACCACATGGAATATCCTGGTAAGGGAGACATCCTATTTTGACTGCTGTGGGCAACATTACGCTCCCCATACTCATGTGAGTAGCCCATTGACTTCAAGTTAATGGGGCAAGCCACGTGCTTCAGTCCTTGATCGGTTCTCTCTGTATAGGGGTACATTTCCAGTGTGGTGCTGCTGTGGTTGAACACCCTGATATCCTGCCCGTTAGATCTGCAGCACAAATGGTTAGCAAGGTAGCCTACTGCCACGTGGGTGCTCCCTGGCCTGTGTTCAACCATGGTCTATTTGTCTGGCCCATTGGCTGTTGGTCCCTCGCCTGGAGGAGTGCAAATGGACCTTTCAGAGCACATGCATGGTGGGACAGTGAATCGTTCTGGGAGACACTGGCCCTTGCAGGAAGTCCACATTCCTGGGGAGGTTTTATAATACACACTGACTGAGCGCACTCCTGCTTCTGCTTAACGCCACCGTAGGACGATCAGCCCAGGGTCTTCCCGATCCCATCCAGCACCCGCAGCTCCAGCACGCTGGAGTCCCCAGCAGGCATGAGGAAGAAAGAAACCACTGTGCTGCTGGCACCTAACTTCACTGCCAATAACAGGTAAGACAGGGAGCAGCACAGGGCTGGGACGGTTCACCCCTCTTCTTTAGATGTGGAGCTAAAACCAGGAAAAGGAGGTAGTGATATGAGTCAGCTGAGAATGAGATGTGAACGGCTATCTAGACCCCCATGCACGTAATGTATAGTGTATGCATGGGATTTCACAGACCAGGGGGATGGAGCTCCCCATCTAAACTAACTGCACCGCGATAGCTAAGGGTCAGATGCAACAGGACGCTGATGGCATCT
This sequence comes from Trachemys scripta elegans, assembly GCF_013100865.1. NCBI lineage: Eukaryota > Metazoa > Chordata > Testudines > Emydidae > Trachemys > Trachemys scripta. Next base: position 32,629,762 of record NC_048311.1, read on the forward strand.
GAGCAGAGATTAGTCCTGGAAGGCTGGGCTGGAGAGGAGACACTTGAAGGTTGCTTAGTGCCCAGGAAGAGAGACGCTGCTCTAGATTTAGGAGAGGGAATGAATAATGTGTGACTCCAGGAGTAGAAGGAGCAGGCAAAGGCAGGGGGATGGAGCTGCACAGGTGAGGATGAGGAGACTGAACCTGGTGTTGAAGAGGCAGGAAGCTGACAAAGGTGTTGGAGGAGAACATGGCAGGAGGGGAAGATGGCTTTAGCTGCAATGTTTTGGGTAGAGTAGCTCCAGTGCACTGGGTACAAAGCTCCTTCCTCACTCGTTTACTAGAGAGTACAGTGGCTCCACTTGCTCTAGAGAGCAGGAGTCCCGTACTGCAGGTGACTAGATGGTATAGGAAATATGTACAGAGGGTTTTGCAATGCAGCATTTGAAACTCCCTCCTTTCCCGTGCTGCGAAAGGCAAGGCTTACTCCAGACCAACGCATTGAAAATGCCAGGACGGGCAGACGCAAACTCACAGGCTCTTGGCTGTAGTCCCACGTTAGCACATTTCCTGCACTAAGGGGATGTGTGTGTAGCTCTCTGCATAATGCTGTGTACCAGCCGGGGAGGAGTACGTTCTAGGTGTCAAGTGAATTTCTAGGAGCTGCCTTCTGGGCAGCAATGCACCTGGTAACAATGCCTGAAAGCCTAAGAGAAGCTGTGAGTATTTGGGGTGCTGGGAAAACAGTTATCCTAAGAGCCCATTTCTGTGCTCTGATCCAGCCAGTCCTAACGTCTCATTCTTCTCTCCACGCAAGGAGTAACAAAGGAGCCATGGGCAACTGCGTCACCACCATGGTGCATAACAACTACTCCACCGCAGACAAGGCCTCCACGCCGAAAAGTTCCAACCAAGCAGCAACTTCCCTCAAGTACGTATGGGTGAACGCTCTGCTGAGGACTATTTCTCTGCCGCTGGACAGGCCTGGACTGGGTGACCAGACCTGCTTCTGTGCCTGGCTTGCGCCATGCGCTCAGGAGGGGTTTAGATGCATGAGAAAGGATGCGTCTTCAAACATGTCACCCCCTAAGTGTGACTGATATTGCTAGCTGACAGTGCAGGCCCTTAGCTGCGTCATGCCAGACGACTGCTAGCAGCTCTGATAGAATGTTCCCAGACCTGTCCATGGACCTCCAGGCACCTCCTGAGGGCTCAGAACTGGTCTAGCCCTTGAACTGAGGGGGTGTGTGAGACAAGGCGAAGGGAGGGGGCTCCTCTGTGAAACACTGAGCGTTTGACTCTCCGTTCAGCTCCTAAAGCCCTAGTCGCTCTTTACAAATGGAGTTTCATTGTGCTTGCCTGACCAGCGCAGGTGCTTGCAGAGATCTGGCAACCCAGGACTCCTGGTTATATTCTCAGCTGTTCCATTGACTCGCTATATGGCCGTGGGCAAGTGCCTTCTCCTCTCTCAAGGTTTCCTTACCCCTTGAAACGTGCTTTTGTCCCTTGGGTGCTGGTCCCTGGCAAAGGGCGAAGCCCAAGAGCAGTTCCTTGTCCAGCAAGAGGTTCTGGTTTTATGCAGAGTGAGACGGTTATGGGTGCCCATGGGCACAGCAAAGCGCCTTTTACTGCCCTGTGCACTGGGCCAGCCCACTGGGTGGGTGTGGCATTCAGCAGGATGGCCCTAGACAGTCTCCTCCTCTCCCTTAGCAATATGATCAAGGCGACCTCGAATGAGGACAGTGAGAGCAGCAGCTTCAAGAAGTCTCAGAAGAACTTTTCCAGCAACAACATAATGCCCCGCAACGACAGCCGCAGCCTGCTCAAGAGGAAGGAGGTGACGGAGGAGGAGGCAGAGAGGTGAGGCAGGGAGCGGAACAGAAAGGTGGGGGGGGGAGTTTTCAGGCAGGGTGGGAGAAGCTTGGGGCTAATGGAGGGGGAGAAGGGAGGGCCAGGGCTGGGGGAGGCAATGGACACTGTCAAGGCAGATTGCAGAGGGCATGGGGAAATGGAAGTGGGATACAGCGCAAAAGCTGGGAGAGGGAGCAGGTTTAGTCCAGTAACACATTCGGATGTGCATATTCTGTGGGTTTGTCTGTGGGCCAGATCCTCAGCGGGTGGAAATCGGCATATCTGCATTAACTTCAATGGAGCTACGTCGATTTCGTCCTGCCTGTGGTCTGGGTCTGTGCTGTCAGTCTCTCTGGGAGCTTGTGTGTCTGATCAGACAGGAAGACAGGATACTGAGTTAGATGGACCTTGGGTCTGACTCAGTATGGCCGTTCTTCTGACTACTGTCCCCTGGTGGGCATGTCCACCTGAACGGCGAGACCTATGAGGGAGGTAGTCAGTAGTCCCTCAGGCTGTGGGTGTGTAGTCTCTGCCCATGTGCTTGCAGCAGTTTCATTGAGCCGCCTCTTTCCCTTGTAGGTTCATTCATCAGGTTAACCTGGCAGCTGTGACCATCCAGCGCTGGTACCGACGCCACTCACAGAGGCACAAGATGGGTGCAGCCGCTCTCGAGCACTTGTTGGCTTCCAAGAGAGAGGTCTGTCACTGGCAGGTCTCCTGGGTATTCGCTCGGAGCCAACTCCCCAGTCCAGCACAGCCTTGTGTGATGCTGGCGTGCTGCTGCCCTTGGAAACAGGAAAAGTAGTTCCCCTCTGGCCACCAAGCCACCCAGCTGAGAACTGGACAGGGTCTGATATGTAGCCAGAGGGATGTGTTGAGCGGCATTAGGCCCCTCCAGGCTCATGGAGCCAGAGAAGGGCCCAGGCATCGAACTCGGGTGGCTCATGTGGCAGCACAGAGCACCGCTGGCCTGGGTGTTCGAATGGCGAATATTCACGTTGACATCCCTGGGAATTTAGTTCCTCTGAAAACCAGGCCACAAGCCCCTGGCTTCAGCCTCTGAGTGGTCTCTGCAAGTGTCATTCCCTTCCCTTGGTGTAGCTGCAAACAGCCACTTGATTGGCAGTAACAGCAGTAGTTCCTGTTGAAGGCTCCAGTCCTGGTTCTGCAGTGTCCGGTTACTGGGCACGCGTAATGTCTAGGGCAGTGATGTCCTGTGTTGGCATGTTGTGCTCCGTTGGTAATAACTGGCACCTTAGGAAGTGATGCGTCATCTGCAGCTTTTTATATTTCTTTGTATTTAATTATTTATCTAAATAAGGGGGAAAAACCGTAGCTCTTGCATGTGTGATTCTATTTTTAAGCCTGTCTCATCAGTGATTTCAAACCTAGCCAGCAGATAATTGCTTTTAGTGTTTCATAAACATGCACCCTCGGGTGAAACCTCTCTGGGCACAGAGTCTCTGAAAAGGGAGGGTTGGGGCAGGAAACTCTCTGGGTTTGGGGCAACCCAGACAGGAGGGAAATGCAGTTTGTTCGCATCTCTTTGCTATGGGTAGCGAATGCTGGCGAGGAGCATCCATCATTCTCAGTAACATCCATCTGTGCTTCTGTGAAGGAAAGACAGCAGCCGCGGATGGAGGAGGGGAACGTCCTGGACTTGCAGCGGAAGAAGGATGAGGAGAGACAGAGAATCCGGGAGGAGAAGGCCCAGCTGGCCCGGCGAGCTGCTATCCAGGTAATGGTGGGGCCCGTGGGCTCTGAGCAATGGGTGGGTCAGTTTGATTGGCTTACCTACTCAGGAGCCATCTTTAATGTGTATGTGGGGCAAGGGCAGGGAGGGGTGTTTCTCTGCCTTCACAAGGGCTGCACGCAGCTTAGCTGGGGGAAGAGTTGAGGGGATGCTGGGCAGCTCAGTGTGGGGTGGGATCCAGCACCTCTACCCTGGCCAGCCTGGAGTCTCTTGCCGTTCAGCAGTCTGTGTGAAAAGCTGATCTCAGTCTCGCTCTTGGCGTCCACATCCGAACTGGCCGCCCCTGCAGAGAGGCCACGGCTCAGTGGGCCACAGCGACAGGGCTCCTCTCTTGGGAGGAGCAGGTCCCCACAGGGCAGATTGAAGCACGCTGGCGGGGAGCATTGGCTTTGCTGCTGCGCATGCAGCGTCTGTCCTGTGTATCGTGCCCTCGTTACGGCGCTGTCGGAGCAGCTCGCAGGCTGTACCGTGGTTACTCCCACCCTGCCAGCCCTGCTCAGGAAGGCTTGGTCTCCGGGGGCTGCCGATGCAGCGTGGACATGTCCATTTTTAAGTCTCGCTGGTTGGGATTGTCCTCTCATTAACCCTTCAGTGCCTGCTGCGCTCACTAGCATCTCCCCAGTGCTCACGCTGTCGCCCCCTGCCCCCAGCCAGTGATCACACAAACTGAGTGGTGCAGGGGCCCAGCTGCATGGGCAGAGGGGGGCCTTGTGCCAGGCAGGATGCTGACGGACAGTCTCCCGTTACAGGAGCTTCAACAGAAACGAGCCCAAAAGGCCTCTGATGCGAAGCGCCTCGCGGAGGAGGAGCTGGTGCTGCTGAAGGAGAGCAGACGGGTGGGAAGGAAAAAACCCACCAAGCCGGCCTCTGTGAAGAACATCAGTCCCTCCAACAGCGTCGTCAAAGCCAATAATGCAGGTGAGAATCTCCCCAAGGCCCTCGGGCCGTAGCTCCGTGTGCACCTCTCGCCAGCGGCCGAGAGCCTGGGCAGCGGGTGCTGGGGCGGGAGAGCCGAACGGCGGGCCAGGGCTCTGGGGTTGGTGTAAAGCAGTGAATGCTGCTTTGATTCCCACAGATGCAAATTTCCGCGCAGCAGCTGCCGAGCCCGAAGAAATCTCCCCCCCAGGGCCCGGTTCGGGCACTGGACAGGATAACGCGGCAGAGGACAAACCGCAGGTGGGCTCAGCTCTCCTCTTCTTTCCAGTCCCTGGGGCTTTCGAAAGCTCAGGCGCCGGGTTTGGCTCCCCCTCCCCTCCCCTCCCTCCAGACCCTTTCAGTTCAGGGAGGCCCAGCAGGTGCTCAGCCGGCCCAGGGGTCTGCGCTAAAGAGGCTTGCATGAGAGCGTGGAAAATGACCCCACTGCAGAGAAAGCTGGGACTGCGTTGGGCCTGTCTTGATTCAAGGCTACTGACCTCCCTGTTCTGCATCAGGCCGCACTGAGCCCCCCGCCTTCTGTGGCTCTTTAAAGCCCGGATTACAAGCTGGGCAGGCCCTGTAAACCATTTTACCATGTGTGGGTTTTCCCTCAATTCCTCCCACCCCTTCTTCCCTAGGATGTGAACTCCAGAGAGCTGGCCAGTGAGGAGCTGCAGACGGTGGTCACTGCGACCAGCAGAGCCCAGTCCAAGGTCACCCTCAATGAGCTTCTGGACACCCTCAAACTGCTGGAGGAGGAGCCGGAGCTGATGCCCCAACCTAAGCTCTACAAGAAAGACAAATATGCCTGGATAGATGGGGTAATGTCAGGGCTCAGGGTTGGATAAGACCATCCCCTAGACAGAGCTGGGCTAGGGCTGCTGTGGGCAAGGAGGTTTCCCTCCCCGGGCCACGCAGTCAGAGATGGGATGCAAAGTTAATGCCCGTGAAATGCCACCATTTCAGACTGTGCCTCTGGGAGTGTCAATCGGGGACAAGGTGGAATTTGGCCTGGCTGGGGAAGTGAAGCATGCATGCCCTGTTCCCCTCCCCCAGGAGCAGCAGGGCCTTGCTAAAACCCTTCTCTCAACCAGGCCAGAATTCCTGCGGACATGGAGTGTGAGCGTGTCCACATGAGGACTGGCCATTAGGGGGCGATGGAAGAATTCGGTTCCATTGGTGACGGCTGATTTACTCACCCAATGCCGTCCTCCCAAGCAGTCCCCACTCTCTGCTGTGCTATTGCACTGCTCTGCTCCCTGCAGACTCCTGTGTCCATGAAATCGAGACATCTTCTCCCTGAGCAGGAGGCCGACTCAAACTCCCTGACTGCTGACAACCTGGAGAAGTTTGGAAAGCTGAACCATTGCCCCGGCGTCCCTGGGGACGGGGCTCTGCTCTCCGAAGCCAAGATCCAGAGCATCATCACCTTCCTGGATGAGATGGAGAAGTCGGAGCAGGAGCGGCCCAGATCTGCTGCCTCTGCCACTCAGCAGGAGGTGAGCAGCAGGGCAGTGGGCTAGCCTAGCCCCCGGAACTGTGTTAAATGGGAACTTGCCCTCTGGCTGGTCCGCTCTGAAGCTGCTGTGGAACAGAATGAGATGGGGCCAATATAACGGAGACTGAAATGGAGCCGTCGACATCCTCGCTGGGAAAGGGGAAGCCACCGAGGCCTTCGGACTATGTTCCCCTACTCCTTGCTGCTCTCTTGACTCCTACAGAATGCTCTGGGGTGGCGGGGAGTCTCTAAAAGGCGTGGCCTTGGGCAAGTGGGGGGTTGGAGCACAGAAAGGGAATACATCTGCTGTCTCCATTCCAGGAGGTTAGCAAGGGACCTGTCCTGTAGGTGAGGGCTGGGCTTCCAGAGCCCGTTTGAGGGGCCTGACCGTACAGTGGCTGAGTCCCTCCTGCCTCTGGAGACCTAGGGGAGGATGCTGGGGGGAAGAGGGGGTCTCCTGGTCCGACACTGAGCTGGTTTCCTCTCCCAGGGGCTCTTGTCTGAAGAGGAGGTGGCCCACCTGGAGCAAGCTTCAGCCGTAGCAACAGAGGTCACCAGCTCCATCATGAGGCTGAAACTGGAGGTGGAGGAGAAGAAGCGAGCCATCACCCTGCTGCAGACCGCGCTGGTATGTAGCCCAGACACTCGTCAGCCTGGGGCGGGAATGAGGGCCGTGGGGCCTGCAGCAGTGGGAACCAGAGCTGGCCGTTCAGGGCTGGCCTGCACTCTCGACCATGTGAGAGGGCAGCTGTACCACTCCCTGCACCAAAGGGCGAGCAGTTAGTCATGCTAAATACCCATGGCAAGTTGGGGACAGATCCTCTCCATCATGGTGCCAAGCTAACGTGGAGGGACCAGAAGGATGGATCCTGAGCTGACACGGACTGCGCCATTGGCAGTGGTCTGGGAAAGTCTAGCTCGGGGGCTGGGCAATCCCTCCCCTCCATGGTGTGCTCACCTCCACTCTCCTTGTCCACAAGATGCCCAGTCGGGTGGGGACTTCTGAGCCTTCTTTGTACTGCCAAAGTTCCCGACAGTGTCAGTGACCCTAATGGGAGCTGGTTGGGTCCTGGCCACGCTCCTGATGCAGCCTGTAACTCTTCAGGAAAGGGAAGAGCACTAGCATGCCAGGACTGCTGTCTGTCTTGCCCCTGGCCCCACCTGCCCAGTCTGTGCTCTGCTCCCTTTCTCTCCTCCCCACCTCCTCCCACTGGGACCTGGCAGCCCCAGGAGGCTAGAATGGTAGCCCTCAACCCCAGTCAAGCTGAACCTAGTGGGCAGGCACATTCCTGGTCTCTGCCCTCTCTGTGCCCTTCAGGACTAAAGTGACTGGTTATGCCAGCCTCGGCTCCATGTGGGCAGCTCTCCCTAACGTCCTGTGGTTATTTCCCCTGCGCCTGACAGGCACAGCAGCGGGAACTGACCGTGCGGCACGTCAAAGAGACTGAGAAGGAGCTTGGCCACCAGCTCCAGCTGCAGAGAGAGCAGTACGAGGCTGCTATCCAGAGACACCTGGCCTTCATCGACCAGGTAATCTCCCTTCCCGGGTGGGACGCTTTAGAATCACGAAGCCAGGAGCCCCCTCCTCACACCCCTCCAATGGTCCTTCTTGAAGTGTTGGGAGTCTGCTCCAGTTACAAACTCCTTCCGAAAGCCCTTGTGCCTGGGTGTGTGTGTGGGGGGACCCTGCTTCCCATTCTCCAGCAAGGGGCTGCCTGGTGGGGAGGGAGCAGGTTCTATACCAGCCTTTCGGAGTAGTTAGCTGGCAGAGCACCCTTTAACTTCCCAAGGACCTGCAGTGGAGTCAGTACCCATGACGTGGGTGCTGGGTCCCGAGCAGGGTGATCTAACCTTCCCCCACCCTCTCTCTCAGCTGATTGATGATAAGAAGGCTCTGAGTGAGAAGTGCGAGGCTATGGTGGCAGAGCTGAAGCAGGTGGACCAGAAATACACCAAGAAGATTTCCCAAATGCAGGAGCAGCATGAGCTGGTGAGAAGGTGTGGAGGAGGGAGGGATGGGTGCGGGGTGGGAAGTGGAGAGACGAGACTCGCTCTGAGACCATCACAGCAGAGCGCAAGTGAGGCAGAACACTCTGTCCTCTCCAATCTGTGGGCTTTCTTAGGCTGGAGCCATCCAGGTCCTGGCTACCTCTTCTGCTGATGAAAGGGAGAGAGCATGGCTTCCCCCACGGGGTGGATCCAGTCTGAGTCTAGCTGGCAAGCCAGAGGAGGCTTCCATCCTGACTGACTGGGGCTGCTGCATTACATCCGAGCCCTGCCTGGCTGGGCCAACCGGAATTAGAGCTGGGCACGCAATGGAAAGCTGTTAGTGTCAGTTTGCTGAGGACGGCCTGTTTCCGCACCGAGGCCAGGCTGTGGAGGTGACGCCCCAAGCCCGCTGGGTAGCGCCGGCTGAGGCCTTACTAGGCACCAGAACAAACCTGCCTCTGCAGAAGAATTTCTTACAGTGGCTTTGGATACTGAACAGAGGGGCTTGTTCCCAGGCTGGAAATGCGCAGGGCCTGAGGGTAATGTGGGTTGAATCCTCAGAGGGAGCGATGGCAAAGGGGCTCTGAGAGCTCAGCTTGTCCTGCCGCCCTCCGGCAAACAGTCCATCCTCTGCGGGATGCTGCCTCGTCGTGAGGAACGGTCATCCTGCGTTTCCCTTCGCCCAGGTTTTACCTGTGACTCAGTCGCTGTGCGCTGGTCAGACAGAGCAGCAACCCATCGCCTCGCCTTACTCAGATCTGTTCTCCTCAGCCAGTCTCAGCAGCTCTGAACTGACTCCTTGGCGAGGGTGCCCGACCCTCCCATGCACACTGACTATGGGCCTGCTGCATCTCCTGCTATTGTGCTCTGAGCCCCCTGCCTGCCCACAGACCAGCCAATGAACCCCAGTCCTGCTGTTTATTTCCTAGCCCTGCATCGAGTGGAGACAGCCATTAGCATCAAACCGTGGCCACTTTGTCACGTGGACGCATAGAAACTAAGTCAAGACTCACCACGCTCGTTTCACTTTGGCTTTTAAGCCAGAGTTTGAGCCCAGACAGGAGGGAAAGGCAAGTGCGCTCGTGCTCCCCAGAGCCTCTGGGTGGCTCGCATCTTGCAGTGGGTGAGCTGGCTCAGCACCTGGTCGAGAGGTGAGGCAGCAATACTTATTGGCGAGAGACTAGCTGGGGACAGTGAGGGGTGGTACAGACCCGGGCTGAGGGCTCCTGCCATGATCTGTCTGCCCCACGTACTCATCTGGCCCCCATGACCATAATATCTGGGGTCCTCATGATCTTTAGCGCATTTATCCTCACGTCCCCCTGTGCAGCAGGCCAGGGCTGTTAGCCCCGTGGCACAGAGGGGAGCTGAGCCCCAGAGGGACTGAGGGACTCGCCCAAGGTCACACAGGATGTCTGTGGCAGAGCAGGGAGTTGAACCCAGGCTTCCTAAGTCGCACGCTGATGCCCCAGCCCCGGGGTCATCCTTTGTGTGATGGGTTAAATTCCCTTTCTCGGCTTCTCTAAGGCCAGCTGGGTTGCCAAGCAGTCAGGAGCCCCTTCTCCTTTCCTTGCTAGCCCCGTCGCATGCTGGTCCGCGGAGAGGAATTGAGTTCATGGGACTTTCCTGCCACTCGGCTCTTTTGAGAGCTGCCGGTTTCTGTATTGGCCCCACTGCCTAGCTAGTTAGGCTGCTGCATCTGCTTTCTGAGTCACGGGGGTGAACGAGCAGTTGGTGCTTTCATGTGCCCCCTCCCTTCAGCACTTCCTGCAGCCGGTTAGCCGGAAGCCTAGGTGTGACTTGCACTCCCTCGCCTGTGTGAGCAGAGACAGCTATGTTCTGGTGCAGGACCAGCTGTGATACTCCTTAGTGCTGTTCTCAGCACTGTCCACATGTTAACTCACCCGCTTGGCTGCATCTTCCTGTCGTCACCACAGTCCCCTGTTGGGTTTCTGCTCCCACCCAGACTCTCGGACTTTACACGCCTTTGGGTTTCTCCCCAGTCTGGTGCACTCTGGCCCCCTTGTGGGAGGTAAAACTATTCCTGGCTCTCTCTGTGCCATGCACCTCTGTTCCGTGCACTGTCTGCCTGACCTGGAGCTGCTGCTGTCTCTGAGCACCTACAGGTGAAAGCATCAAGATGGTAATAGGCAAACCCCTGCCCGGGGCAGGGAGGATGTGGAGGATTTCACAGCTCGACACAGAGGGTTGGTCATTGACAATAACAGCCAGAACCACACTTCCTCCCTGCACTGGTTACTGGGCTCAGGGGCTGAGTCCGAGCCATCATTCTCTTCCTCTTCTGACTTTGCTGCTGTGCAATTCGCTGTCTCCTCTCCCTCGAGGGGGTCACGCTGTCCAGAGAGAGCCACAGCCCCTTTAGAATGGCCCCCACCTTCCTTCCTTCCAAACAGAGTCCAGGTGATACAGCTGTCCTACGGTTCGGTAGTGTTTTGCATCCGAAAGGATTCAGGGTGCTTTGTAGCCTGTGCGAACATGGAGCACTGCATTCCAGCCAGCAATTAGAGATGCTTTATTCAACTGAAACCTCCATGGAAACTTATTAATGCCAAGTGTTAATGATTTACATTTGACTGGGCTGGACGCTGGAGCTGGCTCTCCCAAACAAGCGCCCTAGAGAAGAACGGTAAGAGCAGTAGGACCTGGAGTGTCCAGCATCACGTGTGCCCATGGAATCGGAAGCAGTTGGCGAAGCAGTAATGTCTAAGGAAGGAGTGACATGCTAATATCTGCCCTGGGCACAGCCTGCTGCAGGAAGGCCAGAAAACATCCTCTTTAGCAGAGCTGTGTGGCATTGTAAAGCTTGTGTAGATTCAACTGTGACGTTGCAAGATCCTGTGAAAGGTGCGTCTGTCTGTCCTCCTATAGCCCCCGTGCTCCCGTCCTGAATCGGGGCTTGGAAAATCAAGTACTCATAGATTCCCCAAAAGAACACAGCACTCCGTACACGCCTCTCCAGGCAGGTAACTGCATGTGCGCATGGATGTGCATATGTGCCTCCCTGTGTCCTCAGATAGGCACCATCAGCCTGGATTCGCCCTAAACCAGGTTTCCAGCTGGGGCTCTCATTTGTTTGCTACTTTCAGCAGATGCATTTCCAAGGGCTTCCTACTACAACAGGTAACTTCGCTGCTACTGTTTGCTGAGCTCCGCAGGGCTTTCTGGCCCCCTCCAAGGAGAGGGGTAAAGGCACTGGGACAGTGTGTCTTTGCCTAGCTGTGGGGTGCGCGCTTGGGCTGCGGCTGTTCAAGTTGCCCATGCATAGCAAAGGTCATTGGCTCTTGTCTGGTGTAAGGGACTTTCCTCTCAATGGGAAAACTGCATTTGTAGGGAGTTTTATTGCCTTCCATCTTGTCCCTGAAGTTTGATATTCGGTTCCCAACAGGAGATCAAGAAACTCAAGGAGCTGATGAGTGCGACTGAGAAAATCCGCCGAGAGAAATGGATTGATGAGAAAACCAAGAAGATCAAAGAAATCACTGTGAAAGGTACAGAAGGGTCCTCTCGCTGCAGAGGTGTGAAAGCCAGTGTGCGTCTGTCCCTAACCCCCACATGCACACAGCGGGCGCCCCACCCATAAGGAGCTGCTGACACCTCATTGCAGATTCCACATGTCAGGGCTATTCTGCTTGTGCATTTCCTGCTCTGCTGATGGTCCAGTGCGAGCAGGAGATTCGGCTGCAGCTTCCTTGCCCGGGGCCGTAACGCGCTGTGCTGACGTCCCAGCTCGCTGTTGCTAGGAGGGTTGTGAGGTACTGGGCTGAGAGCAGGCTCTTCTGAGGAGCCAAGATCCTGCTTTCGGACACATGCCCCTGAACAGTAACTTAAATCAACAAGCGAGGTGGGGAGGGTCAGGAATTGCCCATGGCGCGTTTCCACGTCCTGGCCCTGACTTGGAGGCTGCCCCGCCTTTGTGCTTTTTTTTGGTCCTCTCCCTTTTGAAGCTCAGCTCACAGTAGCAGTGACGGTTCCCTGCTGGTTTTGTCCTTTATGCCAGTTGCCAAGCACCGAGTAGTCACAGCAGACGGGAGCATTAGCAGCTGGAGAAGGGAACGCCCTGTTAGCTCATCCAGCCCATTGTCCTAGGAGCCAGTGCAGGATCCTTCCTTACTGCGCTTTCTGGGTCCTTTGTCCTTCCTGTTGTCGGCTCCCTCTTCCCGCCCCAGGCTGGGTTTTGGCCGGAGCTCACAATAAAGTGACTGGTTCATGCTCTTCTTGGACTTTGTTTCTTGAGCTGAGGACCTTGACTTCTGTCCAGGGCTCAGCAAGTTTCCTCCCCTGCCCATAAGTAATGCTGCATGCGATGCGACGCCGGTTCCTGTCCCTCACAGTTTACACTCTAGCAGGCTGCGGCGAAGCTTTGAGTTAGGGATAGCAGAGTGTTTTATTTAGTTCCCTGCTGGCATGGTGGAAGGACTCAAGGCTTGCCCCATCAGTGTTATGGGGTATTCAGTCCTGAAGCTGGAAAGCTTGGGTAGCTCCCCCTTCCCTCCCACTCCTTTAGCTGCCTGTCCTATCTCCAGGCCATGATGTGGTGAGAGCTAACCACTGGCAGAGCCATTACTCACCTTCCAAGGACATTGGTCTGAGAATCGGGTGTGAGTATGTTACACTCTGAGAGCCCCATTCACCCAGGCTGTGTGGATGATGCCTCTGTCCTTCCCCATGAGTATCACCAGCTAAGTGTCTTTTCCCTTCCCCTCCCCGCCCCCTGCCTCGACCCCCAGGGCTGGAGCCTGAGATCCAGAAGCTAATTGCCAAACACAAGCAGGAAATCAAGAAGCTGAAGACGCTGCACGAGGCAGAGCTGCTTCAGTCGGACGAACGGGCAGCCCAGCGCTACATCCGCCAGACAGAGGAGCTGAGGGAGCTCCTGGAGCGGGAGAAGGAGGAGCAGGGCCAGCGGGAGAGGGAGCTGGCCAGGCAGCGGTACGTAGGGACCCAGAGGGAGGGCTGGAGTTTCACACTGGATCCTTCCCATCTGCTTCTGTCCTGTGCGGGAGGCAGAGGGGTGGGGGGAGATAATCACCCCTAGGCTGGATGGCCAGCTGCAGCTTTGGCTCAAGCCTTCATGTGTCCCACCCACTGGGATAAACTAGCACCCGTTGGCCAGACCGTTCCAGCGCCCCGGCCTGAGAGGAGCTGCCCATATCCCCCGTTAGCCTGCGGCCTGCTGGTGGATCTCAGCTGCAGAAGTTCCTTCCCCACGTGGACAGCCACCCCCATCTGCCTCAACTGAGAGGCGCGGGCAGCTAGCAGGGAATGAATGCTTCCCGCGAAGCTAGAGCGGCGTAACAGGGCTGGGGCATTGCAGGGGGAGGAGAGGCAAGCGGCTCTGCAGAGCTGAGTCCCACTAATCCACTGGTAACCCCAGAGGGACAGCATTGGGAGGGCAGGCGAGTTCCCTGAGCGGAGCGGTCCTTCCCCCACGGCAGGTACGAGAAGCACCTGGAGCAGGAGGAGCAGGCACTCCAGCAGCAGCGCCGCAGGCTCTACGGCGAGGTCGCTGAGGAGAAGGAGCGGCTCAGTCAGCAGGCAGCCAGGTGAGAGCAGCCCGGTGCAGAGATGGGTCTGTGCTCAGCCTAGAGCGTGGGAATCGGGCTCTCCCTCACGCCACCCAGCTCGTCTGGGCTGTCTGAGGCAAATGCCCATGCCAGACTGTTACCAGCCCCCTGGTGGAACCGGGGTTCTCGGACTCTTCCCTGATCAAGGGACTGGCTAAAACCATATTGTTAGTCCAGCAAGAGCGCGAACCTTTAGGCCAAATCCTGTCTCCACCGGCCCCCATGTCTCTCAGGGGCTGCTGTTCCCACTGGCGTCACTCCTGGCTTTGGCGGACCCTGTGCCGCGGGGTGCAGTCTCTCCATGCGGTCGCAAGCACGCTGCAGGAAAGGGCTGGGAGAACAGCTCTGATCCTGGCTGGTGGGGCTTGGAGGAGAGGTCAGCTGTGAGGTTCTTCTCACTGCGCTCCCCGGCGAGCGGAGACGGCCGGTTCCTGCTCCCCGGGTTTGTGGAAGCAGAATGGCTCTGTTTCCTATCTGGAATGGGGCGGGAGCCGATGGCCCAGTCTGGCTGCACTGAGGGACAAGCATTGCTGGGCCTAGGGATAGCAGAGCTGGCTTTTTACTGGGGAGGCTGTGCTGCGAGTGCTGGAGGGGCCAGGGTGGGCCACAGACGCCTGGTGAGAGTCCTGCTGAGTCCAGTAGGGCTGCCAGCTCGCTGGGCCATGGGTTGGCGAGGGGCATTGTGACAGTGAACTGACAGTGCTGACCCTGTGTCCGACAGGCAGAGAGTGGAGCTGGAGGAGCTGAGGCGGCAGCTGGAGGAGAACGGCTCCATAGTCACCAAGGCGCTGAAGGAGGAGTACGAAAAGGGGAAGGAGGAGCAGGAGAGGCGGCACCAGGTTTGCCCCACACCCCAGCCCATGCGTGTGGTCTCCTGGCTCTAGCCCTGGGCGATAGAATACCCCTGTGGGTGCCCTGAGGGTGGCCTCGTGAGCAGATTAAAGTCAGCTGCACCCCACACTCCTGTCAGCCATGGGGTGCAGAATGGACACCCACATTCCTGCATTGGGTGCAGCTTGCCGGGCTGGTCGAAGCCCCCTCTCAGCAGTGTGGACACCTTTCCTCCGGATGTGCTGGGTGAAGCAGACTGCCCGCCGGGAGCAGGAGCTGGGCCTCGCCTGCGGAAGGCCTGGGGCATTCTGGCTGGCCAATGGTGCGTGGCGCTCCCTTGAGCAGGTTTCTCACCCTACTGTTCCCTCCTGCAGGCGGAGGTGAAGGTGCTGAAGGACAGGCTGGAGATTGAGAAGCAGGCGTGGGAGGCTAACTACATGAAGAAGGAGGTAACGGCACACTTGGCTGCGAATGTGGCTGTTCTATGAATTTAGATGGAATATGCGGGCCCAAAGAATCGGTGTTAACATGACCCAGTCACTGTCCAGCATTAAACGGTGCCAGTCTGGGGGCTGGTACCCGGAGACCTGAGCCCGTTTAGCACCATGGCAACACGCCGTCTCACAGCCTTTTCACCTGTTAGTAACGGTACAGAAAAGAAGGAAAACCAGTGAGAGCCTTTGGGATAGAAAGGGTTGAGTAAAGCTTTCAGTCTGACAACAGCCCTTGTTCCCTTTCCCTTTAGCTGGAGAGAGGTTTTACAAAGACCCCCCTTGTCGGACCATCTCTTCGATGGGGTTAAGACGGTAATAACGGTCTTTGGGAAAAGGGATGACTTTAGTTGAGGGGAGCTGGAGCTGGCGCTGCTGGTAAAGTCCCATCCCGTTTCCTAGAGGACAAAACAAGACAAAGACCCACAAAAGGGGAGAGAGAAGAACAGCGATGAGAGAAAATGCAGCTTCAGTCTCTGGTGTTAACTCTCACTTGCATCCTCGCTGCTGGGAAACCCCGGGCCCAGCCCACGATCTGATCAGCCACCCTGAGACCTGGCAAACTTGTACCAGCGACGGGCTGTTTAGGACCTTGCATTTCGCTGCCTTTCTGGTCACAGGCTCGCAGCACTGTTGCAAAATATACTGTTGTGGCTGGCTAAGCCAGACACTTCTCAGACAGAAGGGAAAAGAAGGGGGAGATAGCCAAGAGAAAAATAAAGTGGGGAAGACGGCACCAGGTGGGGGGAGGAGTGCGACAGTCTCACATCCCAGGTAGTGGTCAGGACTCAGCTGGAGCCAATGGAGATGATGATGTCACCTGAGCGCCCCCCTCTCTATCCTGGTCTGCTCAGGATCTCTCTCAGGATTAGGAAGAAAAAAGTCCAGGGTCCTAGGAGATGGCGGGGGTGGTAACTCCAATGGCAAAGCTAATGCCTTCCCCTTCTTTCATTCAGCCAGCGCTGCAGTAGCCCTCAACCCCAAGTCACTTCTGGGGGACCTCAAAAAGAAGTGATGGGTGGGGAAGCCCATCCTCTCCTTCTGTTGGCCTGATTTCCAACGCACCAAGGGGTTCATAATTTCTGGTCTCACATTGTTTTTGTTTATCAGGCATGATTTTAACGCAACCCTTGAGGTGTAGCAGGAGGCCTTTTGGTTTGGACTGCTTGTCTGTCTCTTCCTGTTGCACCCCGTCAGCGTTTGTTGTCTTGGTTATTGTGACACTGTATGAACTTTCAGTCACTTCCCACAGTTGAGCTCACAGTTAGGGTAAATGTGTAGGCCCAGTTATCACATCAGCTCCTCGCTGAAGCTGCTGTCCCCTACCCCAGTCTGAATTGTAATTGGATCTCCTGCCATCTGACCCCATGTCTGACTCTCTCCCCAGGAGGCCTGGCTGCTCTCCCGGGAGCGGGAGCTGAAGGAGGAGGTGAGGAAAGAGAGGGACAAAGAGATCGAGCTGGTCATCCAGCGCCTGGAGGCCGACATGTCGTCTACCAAGGAAGAGTGCGAGAGGGTGGCAGAAAACAGGTAGGAAGGGGCCAGGTGGCCACAGTGACGTACTGAGCCTGTATGAGTGAGCCCTGGTGCTTCTAGGCCTCCAACCCAGTCATCTGGCATCTCTGTAGCTGGGCCCACCTCTCCATGCCAAGAACACGCTAACCGGAGTGTGGGAGGATGCCCCAGGCTCCATACCTCAGTGGAGGAAAGCAGGGGTTCAGTGAGTTGGGGGGCTCTGGAGCGCCCTGACCCAGGAATTAAGGCGCACAGTAGTAAGCAATGAAAATAAGCGCTCTGGTACTCGTATTTGGAGAACGGCTTCACTTACGCTTCTTTGTAAAGGCCTGGCTTTTCTGAACTCAGCCTGAAATTGTGTGCCTGATTTGTGGATGCACTTATGAGTGCTTGCATCACCAGCTGATACGCATCTAATGATTTGTGTGTGTCAAAGCCCAGTTTGCACCTCCGCAACCTTGCGCACCCAGTTAGGCACACAGTTGTGTTTGCAGTTTGAACGCTACGTTACAGAAGCAGTTTTTCCTCTCCTGGAATTGACACCTCCTCATCCATTATTGGGAGTGGACTACATCCACCCTGATTGAATTGGCCCTGTCAACACTGGTTCTCCACTTGCGAAGTAACTCCCTGCTCTCCATGTGTCAGTGTATAATGCCTGCATCTGTAACTTTCACTCTATGCATCCGAAGAAGTGAGGTTTTTACCCACGAAAGCTTATGCCCAAATAAATCTGTTAGTCTTTAAGGTGCCACCAGACTCCTTGTTGAGTCTGAACACTGTTAATTTTGGAGCGAAGAGGTAGCATGTATGAAGGTTTGCACCATTGAGTGCTGAATGGCAAAGCAGATGCTTCCCCACTGAACCTTTAGAGGCACCCATCCCCGCCCATGGCTGGGAAGGGGTTAAATAAGCCAGGAGGGATTGATCTTCCATAGCCATTGGGCAGGCCTCCTTTATGTAGGCCCAGTGGTTCCCACAATGCCATGCTGGTGGCTGAGGAGGCCACCTATGGGAGTGAAAGCTGTCTTGTTTGATCTCCTTCTCAGAGCTCTGACACTGCTTCCCTCCCCCGTAACCTGACTCCCTTTAGGGCCTTATTTACCCAGCATCCTTGCCTGCCCCTATACCCTCAAACCATGGGACATTCTGTGTAGTTTAAAGGTGGGAAATGGAAAACCGATGAAGGGAAAGGTTTTTCCACCCGTGTGTGGTTAGCCTGTGGAACCCACTGCCACAGGCCATGAAGGCCAATAATCGAACAAGATTCCAAAAGGGATGGAACATTTCTGTGGACAAGAACAACATCCAGAGTTACAGAATTACATCTTTGGGGCAGGGATACGAAACCATCTGCTTAAGGGTGTAAGCCGATTTCTAACCATCAGAGGCCAGGCTGAGACCCAATGTGGGGTAAGATTATCCCGGGTCTACTGCTGTGGGGCTCTTACACCAGGGGTGGGAAACGGAGCTAGGTGGGCCTGGGCTCTGATCCAGGCTGGCTGTTCCTGTGTTTTCCCCCAGGATAAAGAGGGTCCGAGACAAGTACGAAGCGGAGCTGCAGGAGCTGGAGAGGTCTGAGCGGAAGCTGCAGGAGCGCTGCAACGAGCTGAAGGGGCGGCTGGCTGAGCGGGAAGGCGAGAACATGCACCTGCAGGGCCTCGTGAAGCACAAGGAGCAGGAGGTGGAAGACATCAGGAAGGTGGGTGAGGGGCAGGCTGTGCACTGGGACTGGGCAGGAGCTCTGCTGCCCAGGTGTGTGGGATGCTCTCCTGTGAGCTCCCCCTCGCGTAGCACTGAGCTCCACCTGGATGCTCGGTGCCCATCAGAGCACCTGACTTCTCCTGTCCCCCGCAGGTGAAGGACCAGCTGGCCAAGGAGAGGAGCAGCCTGTCGGAGGTGATTCGCCAGGAGTTTGCGGACAGGCTGGTGGGGACGGAGGAGGAGAACAAGCGGCTGAAGGCAGAGATGTCGGAGATGCGAGCCCGCCAGCGCCTGGAGCTAGACAGGATAGCCCGGGACAAGGAGGAAGAGCTGGAGGAGGTTCATAAGAGGTGAGGGCTGAGCTCCCGCTCCATGGGGCTTGGGCTCCGCGATTGCAAGACTGGGGCTTGGGGGCAGTCGAGCCCCACAGCCTGTCACCTATGCAAAACCGACCATGTCACATGGGGTCCTAGCACTGCATTTTCTAACACATGCCTGCCTGCGTGGAGCCATGGGTCACCCTAGCTACCTGCCTGTGGTTTCTGCTGCTCTGCGCTGATCCCTCTGGGCCCAGTGGCAGCCCTGTGGCACCAGACCTACGGGCCTCTCCCTGGAGAGCCACCGGAGCTGCTCCTTTGCTGGCCCAGCTAGGGGGGCCTTCAGCGGCTCTAGCTGGTCTGGTGGTGTAGATACTCCTGCCGGGAGAGGGCAGAGGAGTGCAGACATGTGCGCAGACATGCCGCCGCTCGTTGTGACTATCCAGAAGCAACTGGGTTATGCCTGGCCTACGATCGGCTCCTGTCAGGTGCTGCCGTGGAGATAGCCAGGCCGCCCCCGCGGCAGACCTGGCTCTGTAGACCTAGCGTGCCAAAGATGGCAAACAGCAGCACTGAGAGTCTGACCGGAAAGGTAGAGAAGAGCAGATTGGGAGCTGATCCCGCTGTCAGGGAAGGCGGGGAATTCTGGCGCAGAGCCCTCAGCTGGGGGGAGGGAAGGAGGAGGGGGAGACTGCACCATCAGGCCAGGTTGGAGGGGGACGGGATGTTTCTTGGCAGGCAAAGCTGGGGCGAGGGGTTCTTGATCAGCAGCGTCGGGTGAAGCACTACAGTGACGTGAACTCCTGGGGCTGGCGGCGGGCATCGTCCTTCCTGCTGTGTGGTTTTAAGTGCGCTCAGGACTCGGCAGGTACCTGGGGAGGAGTGGGCCCTGGGTGCGGTGTGCTGGTGTCTGCACACAGGCTGTGTGACCGCTCCAGCCCCTCGGAGTGTCTCCTCCTCCCCACCACCTGGGCCCATCTCTGCCTCTCGTGTTCTTGACGAGGGAGCATGCTCTTGTGGTAAGCCACAAGGCTGAGTCAGGAGATCTGGGAGCAGCTACCTGCTCTGACACTAACATGCTTTGTGGCTCGGGGTGAGACACTTTCCCTCTCAGCCTGCCAACTTCCCCACCGTGCATCCAACAGGGAGAGCATCGGTGACCTCCCTGCAGGGCCGACGGTTGCTGCAGAGACCAGCATGCTGTGCCTGAGGTGACAAGTCCAGCTCTCTCTGCTACATACAATCGCTGGGAAAGGTCACCCCAAGTTGGCACTAGGAAAACTGGTGCCAAGGGTATTGCTGAAGCCGAAAGGGCTGTGATAAGCTGCTGGCAAAGCGGCAGAGGAGTGCGGCTAGCACCTGAGAGTCTGGAAAGGAAAGGCAGTATTTAGGGTTCAAGTCATCTCAATGCATTTTGGGTAATTTCAGCGCAGCGAGGTCGCTACCTCCTCCTCGGCATTGGTAACTTGATCCAGGCCCCCAAATTGCTTGATGTCATAACAGGGAGCAAGGGTTTTATTAACGTCTGATCCCCGACACCCCCTCATCAGCACAACAGGCTCGATGAGTGTGTGCAGGGGCACGTGAGTCCCTGGAGAGGAGAGGGACCGTTGTCACCTCGCCAGCGCCTGTCGCTGGCCGCTGCTGTGCTGAATCCCAGCCATGTGTCAGGTGTTCAGCCCGGCCGTGGGCGTGTCTCCCTTGTCTCCGTGCAGAGTGAAGATGGCCATCGTGAAGAAAGAGGAGACGGTGAATGTTCTTCGGAAACAGTACGAAGTAAGTGTCCCTGCGGGCAGGAGCCCTGATGCTGGGGCAGGGTCTCTGGCACCGGTTTTGTCCCTCCTTGTGCCCCTCTGCCATGTGTCTAACCTCAGCTCCCTCTCCTGTCTTGTGTGCTCCAGGCAGCTATGAAGCGGGCAGACCACCTGGAAGCCCTGCTAGAGCAACAGCGAAAACAGCTGCTGGCTACTAACTAGCAACCAGGGCGCCGTCCCCCTCCCGCAGTACGGCAGGAACAGGGGCTCCCGTTGCCCAGGAAGTTGCTCTGTGGTCGCGGGGCTGGAAGTGGAGTCTCCCCCTCCTCCTGTGCTGTTCTCTTTTTACAACTTCCGTTACTTGTGCCTCAGCCCGACCCCTTGCTGGAGAGGACTCCCAGTGCTCAGGCTTTTGTGTGGTATTTTAACAGTAAACTGCGTGCGTGTTTCTAAAGTCCGTCCAATCTCTGGTTGCTGGGGGGGATGAGCAGGTGCTGTGCAGTTTCTGAAAGAGCAAACGTTTGACCCCTTTACTGAGTAGCATCTGGGTATGCACTAGGGCATGTCCTCCCGCCCTTCATCATGCCCTGGCCTCCCCCAACACCTGCTGCTGCTGGTCCCCGGGTTTTTCTCTTGGTCAGATGCAAGGGATTAGTGTGATCCAGACACTCTGGCTGCCCGCGGTGAATGAGGACTCGTCCCCACTTCGCAGCAAAGGGCTAGAGGGATGGAGCAGAGCGTTTAGTGGGAAATGCACCTTCACTGCTTCCTACCAGCACAGCTGAGCCAGCCCTCAGCCCCCTCTACTCTCCTTACGCACACACGCCGAGCTGGACGGCGGCTTCCATTCCCCGTTCACCGTACGCTTCTGGGTGTGGCCGACGTCAGTAGACGGCTGTACTGAGCCCATGGCAATGGGGTGAGCGAGCTGTCGCTGTCCCACGGGTGATCAGCAGAAGCCCTGGGTTACATGTCTCTGGTCTGGGCTGTGCTCTCCAGCCTGGCGATCCTGCTGGCTGGTACACAGAACACGCAGCCCACCCCGCCATCAGTGCCAGGTTAACACTAGCATTGTAACTGCATCAGTCAGGAAACCCCGAGCTAAGGTTCCCACTGGTTCAGGCTGCTCCTCCTTGGCGACTCGCTCACCTCAGGCCTGGTGCTAGGTGATCAGCCCGTACAGTCACGCTCCGTGCCATGCGCAGAAGGTGCTTCAAGCCCGGCCTTCTCTGTAACTGGGGTAGACCCTGGGCGTCGGCTGCGCTCCTGCCAGCAGCGAGGCAGCACAACAGAAGCTATCTTGTGCCAAGGGAGCGGAATTCAGTCCCCAGGCTTCAGTCCACCAATTGCCACTAGCACTGACACCCTTTAATAACGGGGGGCCTGTTGCATAAATACGCTACCAAGGGAACCGGGAATCAGCAGCTAGGTACCTCTGCTTCAGCATGTCAGGCCACAAGGCTGAGACCGGGGTCTCTTCACCCGTCTCCATTCATTCCAGCACCTCTCCCCCAGGCTCCTGTCTGCAGCAGTGGGAAAGCAGAGGGATCGGCCACCATTACGGCTAATGGTGCCAGGATCTGCCAGGACAGCGGGCTGGGCTCTGAGCAATGTTTGCTGGGCCCTCACAGCATTGCTGCTTCCTGTGAGGAGGGATTCGCATTGTTCCACTAGAACCTCCGACGTCAGAGCACCTCGGGAGTTGAGGCTGTTCGTCACTCAGAGCGAAACATTGTGGTGGTGCTTTCAAAAGTTTACAACTGAAGAAGTGAGGTTCTTACCCACGAAAGCTTATGCTCCCAATACTTCTGTTAGTCTTAAAGGTGCCCCAGGACCCTCTGTTGCTTTTAACTGAACATTGACTTAATACAGCTTTGAAACTTTACTACGCAGAAGAAAAATGCTGCATGTAACCATCGGTTTCAGAGTAGCAGCCGTATTAGTCTGTATCCGCAAAAAGAAGAACAGGAGTACTTGTGGCACCTTAGAGACTAACAAATTTATTAGAGCATAAGCTTTCGTGGACTACAGCCCACTTCTTCGGCTGCATATAGAATGGAACATATATTGAGGAGATATATATACACACATACAGAGAGCATGAACAGGTGGGAGTTGTCTTACCAACTCTGAGAGGCCAATTAATTAAGAGAAAAAAAACTTTTGAAGTGCTAATCAAGATAGCCCAGTACAGACAGTTTGATAAGAAGTGTGAGCATACTTACAAGGGGAGATAGATTCAATGTTTGTAATGACTCAGCCATTCCCAGTCCTTATTCAAACCGGAGTTGATTGTGTCTAGTTTGCATATCAATTCCAGCTCAGCAGTCTCTCGTTGGAGTCTGTTTTTGAAGTTTTTCTGTTGTAATATAGCCACCCGCAGGTCTGTCACTGAATGACCAGACAGGTTAAAGTGTTCTCCCACTGGTTTTTGAGTATTTTGATTCCTGATGTCAGATTTGTGTCCATTAATTCTTTTGCGTAGAGACTGTCCGGTTTGGCCAATGTACATGGCAGAGGGGCATTGCTGGCACATGATGGCATATATCACATTGGTAGATGTGCAGGTGAACGAGCCCCTGATGGTATGGCTGATGTGATTAGGTAACCATCTTAACTTAAACGAAACGAGCACAGAAAGTTTCTTTACCTTCTCAAATCTTTTTTTAAACTTTCCCTTTTCTTAGTAGTTTACATATAACACCGTACAGGCGAGTCTCATCTTATGCTGGGGTTACTTTCTGCTGTCAGCGCGTAAAGCGAAAATCACATATAGTCAAAATTACATTGAGTGTAATGGCGGGCAGAATCGCCCACACTACAGGTACAGTATTTCAATTGTTATTTTTCTCTTTGTTGTTGTTGTTGAATTTGCACATGTTAAATGCGCGTAAGATGAGACTTGCCTGTACAGCCCTGTATTTGATTGATTGATTGATTTGGTCACTGCTGCTGCCTGATTGTGCACATCCGGTTCCAAAGGAGGTGTGTGACTGACTGGTCAGTTCGTAACCCTGGTGCTCATAATTCTGAGTTCTACTGTCCCTGGTCTTCTCAGAAGCAAGGCTCCCTGGGATGCCGCTCAGTCTTCCCCATGGCCGGGACCCTGCTGAGAGAGACCCATTGTGTGGACTGTTACAGAGCATTGGCGCGTGCCTGCAGGCATGTGTTGACTGGCACTTGCTCTGGGGCCTCCCAGGACTAGGATGGGGTTTTCACCCCCTTTTCTTACCTCTTATTTGTGCTCTGCTGACTAAGGGAGTCCTGCCCATGGCCCACTTGAGAACAGTTGACACCTACCCCTGAGCTGGTTACTACCATCCAAGCGTTGCCAGTGCTGGGAGCAGGGCGTGATCTGCGGGAGGAGCAGGGAACTGGTTAACAGCAGACCTCAGTCCACTCGCTGTCGCTTCTCCTCGCTGTATCTCAGTTTCTCCATCTGTAGAGTACGGATGATCCCAGCTTGTAAAGCGCATTGGGATCCTGAGGCGACAGGTGCAGCCCATGTGCTCCCTGTCACTCCTGCCCCGAGAGGCCGACATGACATTTCCTGGGGCTTTCTCCAGCCAGCCAGGGATTGCGTGGTCTCACTCTGTCTGCAGATCCCTGTCGGGGGGAGGGGTGAAAGCTCCAGGAAATGTCCTACTTCAGCCTCGGGTCTGTTTCCTCTCTGGGGAGGAGTTCCCCATCCAGCTCACCGTGGTTCTCCGGCTGTGTGGCCGGCAGGCACATCCTGTGTTTCCTGCCTAGGGAAACGGACCATTGTGCCTAGGCTGAGCTGATGGTTTTTCTTTCATCCAGGCCAGCTAGTGTGAGGCG
Source organism: Trachemys scripta elegans (assembly GCF_013100865.1). Classification (NCBI taxonomy): domain Eukaryota; kingdom Metazoa; phylum Chordata; order Testudines; family Emydidae; genus Trachemys; species Trachemys scripta. Next base: position 32,653,764 of record NC_048311.1, read on the forward strand.
CTGCTGCTGGGTTAATTCACTGGTGTCCTTGGGCTGCTTCTCTGGTGTCTGTTCCAGGAAGGTGCTGAGATAATGGGGGAGGGAAGACAGGGAGGAGCTCCCTGAAGTAACTTCCCTTCCTTTACTTCTCTTAGCTCAATGGGGACTCTGCTCCTGGATCTGCCATGACAGGGAAGCTGAGGCCCAATCCTGCATGGTGTTGTACTTAAAGTACTGTGCAGGATCTTTTCCGGGGGAATAAGACAAAACACCACATTTATTAGTAATACATGTATTCATTAACACTGTATTATATGCATATAATATATTACACTTACACTCACACACACACTCACACACACACACACACACACACTTTGTCTTGTTGTTACCAATTAGTTGCTCCCCTTAACTTCACTGGCCAGGTGAGTTAGATGGGGGAGGGGGTGGAGCCGGGCTTCTGCCGATCCGGATCGATGCTCCCATGTTGACAAGATGAGACCTGGGGTCCTCTGCAAGACACCTCACTTTTATAGCAGCTTTCCTCTTATGCAAATCTATACCAGATTCAAACTCTGTGTCTGTGTCCATTGGTCCTTTGTGCTGCTTTCTTTTGAGTGTTGTCCCAATGCTGCAAAGAGGGTGTTTCCAAAAGAAGGTGCTTGCTTCTAACCCCCGAGGCCGTCAGTATGTCTGCTTGTCTTTAATGAGCCCACTTGACACGTTTTATTGTTCTTGGGTCTGGCTCCCAGCCCCTCTCCAACAGTTGAGGCTGTCTGGAGGTGCTGCCTTCCATGCCTTGCTCATCCACACCTCATTCATTCAACAAGGCAATTGATTAAGAGTGGGGGCGGGGAGAGCTCTTGTTCTACTGCTAGTAAAAAGAATTTTTTCTTCTATCTTATTCTATCCTTAGGGGCTATAATATTATACCAAGGGCAATGCAAAGTTTCTAAATGAGGCTTTGATACAAAGTCCCATGAAAACAGAGGTCACACGTGGGTAGACCCACCACAAGGTTATACGAAGAGGCACAATGTAAAGTTATATGAAAATTATCAGAGATTGATCTACATTGTCCCCCTTTTGACCTCTCAAGAACAATTTTTGAGTGGTCACCATATAAATCTTTTGTATTTGTTGCATACAAACCAAACAATTATAACCAGGTGACTATAACTAAAACCATTACAATTGACTAAACACCAGATATAACATAAACACAAATGCAAACAATTATCATTATAATAATTGGAAATACAACAAAACCATTACCATTCCAATAATTGGGTACATTGACAAAAAAAATGAGGCCCAAGTTTGATGCTGCAATAGCCATCAAACAATAAAAGTCACTGAGGTCAGGACCTTCTTAAGCACACACAACAAATAAGATTTTGTAGGAGTACCACAGTTGTTATGCAAGGTTAAGCTGATTTGGACTTAAACTAACATTGAGTTGCTAAAATGTTGTAGAATTTCCTATTTTTAACAGTTGTTCTCAGAGGTTTCTGGGGACCTGAAAGATGGGGCCATACAATTATGGGCCAAGGTTTTACAGGTTATGGGGGCCCAAGAACTACCCTTTAGGGTTTGGGGAAATAGAACCAGAGTGCATAGAGGAAAGTGTGGAATTAATAATAATACAAGCAAATGTAACTAACAATACAAATGTATTAATAACAAAAATTAACAACAAAATGACTATTAGAGAACCTGACAAAACAAAACAACCCTGATGCACTGGGGACCAAAGTCTTTTGGAGACAAGGGGTGATTGACAAGTTGGATGGAGATGGGGGGAAGTAGAGAGAGGAAAAGACATTTACCCTGTCTAGTGTAGTATCCCCTCTTTTTCTAGACCCAGTGCTAGCACAGGACACCACTAGAGACAGACACAGAACATGCAACACAGAACACTGAACACAGACTTTGTCATGACACTATAACCATGGTATTTTATAACTCTTCAGCTGGTACCAGCTCTCCTGATGTTCTGGTTTAGAGCCTGAAAAATAGAAGCTTGGAAACAAATTAGCACAGTGCTTTTACCATGGCAGAACCTGCTTGGTTTCTGCCACAGTGTGTTTGGTACTTGGGGCTGCACAAATGCTAATTAAGTGGTGCATTTTTTGTGAGTGTAAATCCTTCCTTTCTCTCAGTAAAAGGGCGTTAACACTCCATCTAGAAAAAAAAATTTTGTTTTAAAATCTTTAGCCATTTTGCCATGGCCTGGAGATCTGAGGCAGAAGCAGGCACTGTTGTTAACTGTTTTAATGGCATTTTGGCCCTGGGAGGAGGAATTTACCCAAATATCCCAAATATTCCGCTTCCCAATCTCCAGAGGGGTCCCAAAGGTCTGCCCCCTTCTGGGGTCTCAAATGTTTCTTCTCCTGATGTTACTGCTGCTGTAAGATTTGAGAGTGCTGTTTTAACTCTCTGTACCCAACCTGTTTTTTAGTTTCTTTATCTGTTGCTTGCCTGGGCCCGATCCTGCTTTTTCCAATAAACAGTTTCTTTCCATGGGCACAAGCCTTGTTCCACTACCAATTTAGCAAGGAGGGTGGGCTTTCCAACTAACCCCCACCCTTCCTGGTTCCGTTTCTTAAACATTTTCTTCAAAATTCTGAAATTACCACAATATTACTTACAAAAACAAAACAAAACAAACATAAACCACACTACACTGCCCAAACTCCTATATCCTTCAGAGTTTGGTTTAACAGAACAAGATCTGTATCTTATGTTTTTAACCCACTCTGGGCCAGAGGGAGAGACGCTAAGCCTCCCTCTGTATTACTCAGTCTGCTACCTCCGAGGGTTCATACACCAATTATACAAATCCTTCCCCGGATCAGATCCTTCCCCGGATCAGAGTGAGAAACACTAAGTTCTTCTCTTTAGCTCAGTCATGAACACAATTTAAACCTAAACTCCTATATCCTTCAGAGTTTGGTTAATTAACTGAAAGTTTACGCTCTTTTTCCTCTAGTGCCAGGCTTGCTAAAGCTGGCGGTGTGCACACCAGTTTTATAATAACTGTGGATTTTATGCTTGCTCCCCCTTTCGCATTCTCCACCAAAATGTTGTACTTAAAGTACTGCACAGGATCTTTTCAGGGGGAATAAGGCAAAACACCACATTTATTAGTAATACATGTATTCATTAACACTGTATTATATGCATATAATATATTACACTTACACTCACACACACACACAAACACACTTCGTCTTGTTGTTACCAATTAGTTGCTCCCCTTAACTTCACTGGCCAGGTGAGTTAGATGGGGGAGGGGGTGGAGCCGGGCTTCTGCCGATCCGGATCGATGCTCCCATGTTGACAAGACGAGACCCGGGGTCCTCTGCAAGACACCTCACTTTTATAGCAGCTTTCCTCTTATGCAAATCTATACCAGATTCAAACTCTGTGTCCGTGTCCATTGGTCCTTTGTGCTGCTTTCTTTTGAGTGTTGTCCCAATGCTGCAAAGAGGGTGTTTCCAAAAGAAGGTGCTTGCTTCTAACCCCTGAGGCCGTCAGTATGTCTGCTTGTCTTTAATGAGCCCACTTGACACGTTTTATTGTTCTTGGGTCTGGCTCCCAGCCCCTCTCCAACAGTTGAGGCTGTCTGGAGGTGCTGCCTTCCATGCCTTGCTCATCCACACCTCATTCATTCAACAGGGCAATTGATTAAGAGTGGGGGCGGGGAGAGCTCTTGTTCTACTGCTAGTAAAAAAAATTTTTCTTCTATCTTATTCTATCCTTAGGGGCTATAATATTATACCAAGGGCAATGCAAAGTCCCATGAAAACAGAGGTCACACGTGGGTAGACCCACCACAAGGTTATACGAAGAGGCACAATGTAAAGTTATATAAAAATTATCAGAGATTAATCTACAATGGTGCTGGATGTCCTCAGAAGGCAGTGGGAATGGAGGGTGCTGAGCATTCCCAGGAGGGGAGGCTGATCATGGAGGGGACAGGGTCGCCCCCAAGTTGACAACAGCGGGCTCTACTCCCCCTGAAATGGATCTTTACTGGCTCCCAGTGGAGCAGATTACTGTCATACCAGTGAGAAAGGTCCACAGTCATTGTCTTCAGTACACAGTAGTTTATTGAGAAGGAATTACACAAGTGGTAAGGGGTTATATTAAGCACACAACTCCTATGTTAGACATTTAAGAGCTATACATTAAGAGAGATGCATTCCTCTTAACGAGTGTCTCTCTCACGAACATACACAAACAGGCCCTGCGCTGGCCTCACACAGTTCCTGCTTGGCAAACAGCGAAGGGGGCTACCAGTTTTATAGACGGCTTCTTCTCTGCTGGTCCGTTCTTCTCAGCCCTCTGGTCTGCCTTGGGTTCCCTCGAGGCCAGGCCTTGTGCCTTGAGACCCCTCTGGTCACAGTCCTACGTGAGCCCACGAAGCAGAGGTTTGGCTATTCTGTCGGGCAGTGTTGCTTCTTCAAGAGTCAAGTAAGGAATCTCAACCCCAGTAATGTACTTTGCTTGGTGCTCATACTCGTTTTCCTCAAAGGAGTCACATGTCTTAAAAGCGTCCCCAGGGGGTGTGTGGTTACTAATGTGATCTGATTGGGGGGGGGGGGGGATAGCTCAGTGGTTTGAGCATTGGCCTGCTAAACCCAGGGTTGTGAGTTCAGTCCTTGAGGGGGCCACTTAGGGATCTGGGGCAAAATCAGTACTTGGTCCTGCTAGTGAAGGCAGGGGGCTGGACTCAGTGACCTTTCAGGGTCCGTTCTATGAGATAGATATATCTCCATATATTTTTTAAGGGTCTGGGTGGTGGTATCGAACGAAGATTACCCCCCATTTACTCACTCATCAGTCATTCACTCTGGCTCTCCTTGCTGTAAGGTCACTACAACTAGATCGACCTGTGCTCCATGCTGGAACTTTATACATGTGATATTTACTTTTGCATGGGCCCATATTTGCCGGCCAATAGGTTCAATATCAATCGTACACGCAGACTTCGCCAGTCCTTTATCAAATCTGCTTCTGCTTAAAGGGACCCTGCTCCCAGGATCCTTTGCAGCCCTCCAGCCATGTTTGTCACGTCAAGTTGTGCTCACGCCATTCCTTCAGCACGGCCACACCAATCTGGCACCATCCCAACAGCCCTCCATTCGATATTCAATTACCAAAGAGAATTGTAATATCGCATCAATCAGACCTGCAATTTGTACGCTACTATTAGATCCTGTGTCTCCTTTTCTGGATTCTATAAAACTTAAAGCATTATCTTGCCATGATCAGTAACATAAGCCAACAACTCAATCTTATAAATTTTCCGCAAAGCTTGTATTTCCTTGTATTGCTTACACATCTGATATCCCCAACAGAAACACACAAGGAATAATACGGCAGTTCCAGAAATCCAAAATAACATTGCCCATTCAACTCCATTCCATGTTGTGACTTGACATATAACATCGTACCAAGCACACATTTGAGATCTTATTTTTTCTACAGCCTTTTCAACAATTTTATACTTTCGAGCAAGCATACCTTTTACAGATATTATCAGTCTAGTGACCGTTCTATTTGGTCCAGTGTGCCTTGATGAGTTTGTATCTCCATATCCCAATCTGTATCATTCCACTCCCCCTCCCTCAAATTTGGCGATGTTAATCTAGGGTGAGGTTTTAGTCATCTGAGGGTGCCACTGATATTGTTCGTACTGGAAATGAGTTATATCTCCATGAGTACACCACATCCCTTGGTTCATAAACCAGGTTTGGTTGGTTGGTTGTTACATTACCCTTTTCCTTTTGATACCAACATATATCTTGGTTTATTTCATATACTCCCCACCAACCATTTTTCCACTGTAAATTCATGGTGAGATTACCTCCTTTCCATTCCAAATTCCAATTTCCTTCACACCCATTCAGGTCTCTGTTTTCTAGGTGGGAGTAGGAATTCAGGAGTCCTCCTAGCTCGACCTGTCATTAACTCAAAAGGCGGGTACTTACTTCCAGCGTGTCCCAAGGCACTCATGGTCATCAGGAATGTGGGTAAAGCAGTTTCCTAATCTCAGCCTTGTGTTTGAATGTGCTTGGTCAAGGCTCTATTCTTCCTTCCCACTTTTCCTGCACTCTGGGTGTGGTAGACTATCTGCCATTTCTGTTTGATTCCCATCATTAATAAGAATGCTTTTACCACGGTCCCAAGATAGTACCTAAGTATTCAACGTCTTGTACCAGCAGTGCCTTGTCCCATGGTAATTTAAAGCCTGTTTTCTCCGCTATTCCCAGGACCAGTTTAGTTCGATGTTTACACTCCTCCTGGGAAACGGCTGTTATCAGTATGTCATCCACATCAGAAGTAACCCCCGGATTATCCAAATCAGGGAGTTGATCCCACTTCCTTGTCACATGTGCATGTGCTATAGCTGGAGCATCATGGTAACCCGTGGGGACACGTTGAAATGTGAGCTGTTTGTTCTGGAATGTACAAGCAAATCGAGGCTGACTCTCGGGGGCTAATGGAATGGCAAAGAACCAGCACTATCCAATACAGAGAACCGGTTAGCAGCTGCAGCTATTCCCACCAGTGTAGCTGGGAGCTTAGCTGCTATTAGTGCCATCGGGACGATAGCCGCATTGATTTTTCTATACTCAAGTGTGAGGCACCACCTTCCGTCCGCTTTCCGCACAGGCCAGAGTGGAGAATTGCATGGACTTCGGCACTCCACCACCACTTCTTGTTCCTTTCAATCCTGTAGCCGTTCTATATGTGGAACAGCTTCGGCAGGATAGGAATATCGAGGAACTGGTTTTACAAATGTTCCTACAATTTCCACTGCTGCTTGTATGCCCCCAATTTGGATTTCTTCTTGGCCCACACCATAGGGAACTCTTGTGTCCAGTCATGATCTGGTAGCACCACAGCTGCAGTGGCTTTGCAAGCTCCTTTCCTCTATCCTCCTGAAATCACCTGCTCGCTCATAATCCGTCTCCCCTTTCCACAGCCAACCTCCTGCCAGATCAATGATCCATTTCTCCTGCTGTACCACATCTGCACCTGAGATGGCATTTTCAGTCAGGCTGTTACAGACCCACTGTATCTGTCCAAAACTTACTGTGTCCTATCACCCATGGCAGGTTTTTCAATAAAATTCCTTTCACTCCTGTGCCCTGAAATCCAAATAAAGGAATAGTCTGTCCTTTCTGCATGTCCTCCTGCACCGATTTCATCAGCGTTGCCTCCGCTCCAATATCAATTAATACTAGCAACCATTATATGTTTCCTTCCATCCCCACCTGCCCCAGTTCCACATAAGGTTTACCAGTTACATGGGACTGCAGTTTAGCCACTAACATTCAATCTTGGGGGGCAGGGGTTACTAAGGGTGCGGCAACCCTACTGAGATGTGGAGCTACTCTGACGGGAAGCTGCCACGTCCATCTGAGCCAATTCCTGGGACAACAAGCCGTAAGGGCCTACCACATCTCCCGCTCCTGTTCCCGCAATCTCAACAGCCCTACCCCCAGGCTATGGCAGAGGCTGTAAGTTGTTCCCTGCCAAATCACTCACAACATTTAACAGAACCTCTAAAGGTCGTCCATCTAAACAAACCATATCTGCTCCTTTCTCCTGGTGTAAAGCCCATATCTGCACTCGCACTGATCCTCCACCAGACCCTCTGCGTCCTTTGTTGGGTTGTCCCATTCCACGTTCCATACCGGCGTGATTAGGACCGCTGTAGCCTGCTCAGTTGCAGTAAGAAACCTCGCTGACGGCCTTCTGGGAGGAGCCACTTCTGCTTATTACCTTTTCGGCCTCTCAGGTCATTTTAATCAATCTAGCCTGATCCAACTTCTCTTGAGATCCTATAAACACTTTAATAGGTTCCCTTAAATCATTGTATAACCAATCTGTTACTTGCCCTTCCTCCGTATCAGCTAGAGGACAGGCTAGCACAATAAGCCGTAACTGACTCTCCCTCCTCATGATGCATCAGCGAAACTACCTTTCTTAACTCAGCGGGGGTTAAGAAATCCCGAGCTATCCTCCATCCTGCAGCCTCTGTCCTCTCCATTGAACTCATTTCAAGCTCTGCTAACACTGCAGCCCTTCAGCCATGTTTCAGTCATGTCAAGTTATGCTGTGACGTTTCCCTGGTGTTATCTAAACCGGTGATCTGCTCGGTCACTCCAGTCCATGATTCTGGGAGCCAGCCTGACCCTGCGCTGCTGTGAGAACTCCCATTCCCGGGCTGTTCACGCACAGCCTCTGACATGTAAGCTGCTTGGATTGTGCAACCGAATGACACTAGCCAATATCTCTAGTCCCAGACACAACGCTAGGAACCTCCATCTGGCAGTGTCCAGTTATGCCCACTGGACACTGCAAGCTTATATGAGTTTGTCAATTTAACAAAGAAATTGATCTGTACCAGGCTTGTTATCCTCAGGGGAGCCTCTGACACGCTTCAAACCAAACGTGCTGCTTCAAGTAGAACAAACGAACAGATTTATTAACTACAAGGATAGATTTTAAGTCAAAGCATAACCAGTCTGATTTGGTCAAATGAAATAAAAGCAAAACGCATTTTAAGTCGATCTTAACACTTTCAACACTTAACACTTACAAACTTAGATGCTTCTCACCACAGGTTGGCTGGTTGCCTTCAGCCAGGCTCTCCCCTGATCAGCGCTTCAGTCGCTTGGTGGTGGTGTCTGTAGATGGAGGAGGAAGAGAGAGAGCATGGCAAACGTCCCTTTTACCATGTCCTTTCTTTCCTCTTGGCTTTGCCCCCCCTTCAGGGTCAGGCGAGCATTACCTCATCGCAGTCCCAAACTGACCAAGGGGAGGGAAGTGACTCACTCCAGAGTCCAACAGATCCTTTGTTGCTGCCTAAGCCAGCGTCCTTTGTTCCTGTGAGGCTGGGCTGGGTTTGTCCCATCCATGTCCTGATGAGGTGTGAACTGCTTCTCTGTTCCTGGAGAGTTTTGCCTGGGCTTGTTTTAAGCCACAAGGGCACATTTTCAGCCTCATAACTATATACATGAAATTACAACCTAGAACATTACTAGAACAATGCTCAGTGCATCATGAGCCTTCTGAAGACACCCACCGTGACAAACTTTGCATTGGATCCCACACGATCATAAGGATGAACATGGGGGTGCAGGGTGTTCCCCCGAGATACGCTCCCACCATTCATTCAGTATGGCCACACTGATTTGGCACCATCCCAACACCCCAGACAGACCATGGCGGGGGAAGGGGATGTGAGATGGATGGCAAGGTGCGAGAGGGGCCTTTCTCTCCTCCAAGATGGGCTTGTAGCTCTCTTGGTTCCCCAATGTGTTCTTGTTTGGATCCGTCCCATGGCCTGTTAAAGGTCACAAGCCAATTGCTGATCTTGAACACAGCCACCTGCCGGTGAGTCAGCCCTGGGCTCACGTGTGAGCATGGGAAGCCGGGCCGCCTGTGCCGGGGAGTGGGGAGCTGGGGCCGTGTTCTCTGTCCTCCCTCTGAGAGCAACCAGGCTGCCTTGCTGTGTGTTAACCATGCTGCCCGGCGCCCTGAGGCCAGGACGGCTCCTCCAGGTCTGGGGGCAGTTACTGACCACAGGGGAGAGAGGCAGAGTTGGGACTTTTCTGCTTTTCCTTTACCACCCTCCCCACAGACAGCAGCAGCATAACAACCTGCAGGATGATGCTGGGAGTGTGACCTCCCTGGGGGCCATGCCCCAGCCGGCATTCCCACAGGGTTGGTCTGAGAGGGCATCGTGCAGCGACCGGCCCTTGGTTCAGGCCTGGGTGCTGCTGACCCAGGAAACAACCCCCTGCAGCGTGTGGCCCTGAATGCGTCCTGCTCAGCTAGCTACCAAGTTCTCGGCATGCGCCCTTTTCCACGCTGGCCAGTCTCATTGGACTGACCTCTCTGTTGTGTTTTGAAGATCTGATAAAGGGCACCTAGAACGGTCTAAACAAACAGCCCTGGGGAAATCCCTCGGCCTGGAGGAATGCAAACCCAGTGAGTACTTCAGACTGCCCGGCCCTCACAGGCTGTCCCCAGCAAAGGACCTCCTCCTTATCGCCAGCGTGCAGATGTTACTGGTATGATGCAGGAGGCTGGCTGATCAGACATCCTGTGTGTGCTACAGCTGGGGTTTCCGTTGTGGGCTGCACCGAGCTCAGTGCACGTACAATCCACCCGCCCGTAATTTCCAGTACGACCAAAGGTGCTTCAGAGACACGTCCCAGGGCTGGAAAGAGCCCTCTGTGATCAGGCAGTGCCGCTGGAAGGTGCAAAGGCAGGGAGGAGGCCCGGGCAGGGGCAAAGAGCCCCTATGGGACGGAAGCTAATGGAAGTGGGGTGGCTGGGTTGGAGGTGGGCTAGGCAGGCAGTGAGGTGGACCGAGGCTGGGTGGGTCGGTGGACGGGAAGCCACATCTTGCATAGCATGGAGTTCTCCTTGCAGATTCCTAGGAACGGTCTCTTCCCCTTCCCCCTTTCTGTGCCGCCCTCTTCTGGGATCCTTTCCAGGCTGGACAGAGCCGTCCACTCCACCTCCCATCCGCCTGATCTCTTTCCGAAGGGCCCTCTGCTGGCAGAGCTGACGTGCTTTAGCCTCGAGGCTGCCTGGGATCCTGGAGAAACGCAGCTGGGTTAGAATTTGAGCGGAGAGGTACGAGGTGGGGGGATCCGGAGGGGCCGCTCGGGGCTGTGTGCACGAAGAGGCCGACCGTGAGCCGGGTTTGTGTGTCTGCACCTGCTCCACAGCTTCCACGGGGCCGCGAGAACCGCCGCGTCGCCCAGACCCTGCTCCAACACCTGCCGGTGCCGCTGCGCCAGCCATGGTCCGCCTGCGAAGCTGGGCCCTGCGCTGGGCCCTGCTGGGTGCCGGGACCCTGCTGCTTCTGTACCAAGCCAGGACCCACTACAGCCGGGGAAGCTTCCCGAGCTTTTCCTACAGGTAAAGACCAACCGGTCTCCTCTCTGCTCTCGGAGGGCTCTAGCCGCGAGGAAGGCGACCCCGTCCCTGCCGTGGGCCTCCTGTAGCGCAGCATGTAGACACCAGCGATGGGAGCAGCAGAAACGCGTGGCTAGGGTGCCGTGTTCTGCTGATCTGGGGGGATTTCCCTGCCTTGGGGCTCTGCCAAGCTGCCCCTGCCAGCGGTGGCGTCTCGCCCTCGCTCAGGTCTTTGTGCCAATATTGTGCCCTTGGAACTTTCCGAACAGCAGGCGGATAATGATTAGCAAACCCGGGGACCCCCTTCCCCCTGTGACTTTCCCTCTACCCCTCTGGCTGCTTCGCGGTGGGGTGTGGCCCATCCTGGGGCCGCCCGGGCCAGAGGAGCAGGGCGACGGGCTCTGGGGCGCTGGCTGTGAGGCAGCGTTGCAGGCCAGGGGGTTTTTGCTTTTGAAGCAAACGAACCCCTGGCTCCTTTTTGTGCGTTCGCCCACTGCTCTGAATGGCAGCTGGGGATGAAGCGTTTGCAGGGGGGGGCTGCTGTGAGGCAGGAACGGCTGCCCAGCACTTCACACTCAGAATCCCAGCTCCCTACGGTCCCGGCTGGGGGGGTCACGGGCCCCTGCTCCCGCTTCTGTCTGCCCTACAGAGCCGGATGCGAGCCCGACTCCCCTGGCCTGCCTGTGGCCCTCCCCTCAGCGGGGCTGCAGCCCTGCCGCCCTGGCTTAGCACTGGTGTCTGTGCTGAGCTCTAATCCTCCCCTCACAAGCAGCGACTGGGCCCGGGATCAGGAACAGGATACGGAGCTGTGCCTGTCTCCTCGGGGGAGAGCCGAGCAGGCCGGGCGGCTGGCGCTGCCCCTCCCTCCTGTGTGCGGCTCCGGGGTGGGGAGCTGCTCCCCCTGCTCTGTGCGTCGGGGTCTTCACGCTCCAATCCAGCACCGCAGGGGGTCGGGTCCCATTCCCACATGCCCCGGGGGACGGGGGGGCAGGGTTCTGGTTGTGCAATCTCGGGGCTTTAACCTTTGCAGTGACCAAACTCCCATGCCTGGGGGCAGAGCTGATGTGCAGGAACAGGGGGGCAGGGAGGGGGCAGAGCCTCCTTTAATGCCCTGTTTCTTCCTGCGTAGCTGCCTTCATATGGCACCGCTGGCCGGCACTTCCACAGGTGCCGTCCTGTAACTAGCCATGGGGGGCGCAGTCCCTAGCTACAGGGGCCAACCATGCAGCCCGAAGCAGCAGGGCCCGCGTCCCCTCTGCCAGGCAGACACCTTGCCAGGCCGAGGGGGAACGCACCGTGAAACTGCTCTCTTCTCTGCCCCCGGCCCCAAGGGATCCTCTCGGCGCTCGCCAGCCTGGAGCCAGAGCCATGACAGCGCAGGCACCGGTGACCCCGCTGGGCAGTAGGGCCCCCAGCGCCACGCTGCAGCCGTTCTTGGGGGACCTGTATGGCCGGGACGAGACGTACCGGAACTCGGTATGCACTTGGGGGGGGTGAAGGCCTGGGGGCTCCAGGCCATGGATTCCTTCCTGGAGGGGGAAGTGTCACTGCGCGGTTGTGCACAGGAGGGGTGTGCCGTGCCAGTGAGGACAATGCTGGGCTCCTGCCGCCAGGCTCCCGTCATCCCCCCTCGGCGACCTCTCATCCTGCAGCTCCAAGGGGCCAGCCTGAGCTCCCCTGCATGGCTGCCCAGACCAGGGGCCTCCTGGTTGTGTCTAGCGCTGGCCTCGAGCTGGGCTCACACAAAGACTGCTCCCCCCCGCCCCCCACTGGTAGGCCCCCCCACCCCCTCCTGGCGGGGCTGCCTGGCTCCTCCTCATCCCCCGCTCTTCGGGTTTTGCTTTGCCAGAGGTGCCCCATTGGCATCAGGAAGAGGATCGCAAGCACCAAGTTCAGCAGCGTCTTCCTGGAGGCCATCCCAGTGCTGCAGTGGGCCCGGCATGCCCGGCTGGCTGAGTATCAACGCCTGCGGAGCTACGGGGGGGCCCACGGCTGGCAGGAGGTCGGCTGGCCCGGTGAGAGCTCGTGGCGGGGCGTGAGGGGCGAACGGGGCCGAGGGAGGAGCTGTCTGTCGCCCTGAGAGCCGAGCGCTGGCCGCTTGTTCCCAGGAAGGCTGGGGCCTGGCGCTGCCCTGGGGGTGACTCCCGCCCCTAGGAGGCAGTGCTGGGTCTGCTGTGTTGGGAGCAGAATCTGCCTCGGTCTCCAACCCGGCTAGCACTGGCAGCTGGGCACCCTGCTCTGCCATACACACTGGAGTTCCCCTTGTGCCCCCGTGCCTGGAGGTGAAGCCTGCCGTGTGCCAGGCACGTCGGCCGCCCCCGGCTCACCCTCTGCCCCTGGCTTGTGGTTCCAGTTGTGAGGGACGCGCTGACCCGTCTCAACACGTCGGCCAATGAGCACATGTTCGACGCCCGCCCCGGAGCTGCTGCGGGCGTCTCCCCCTGCGTCCGCTGCGCCGTGGTGGGCAACGGTGGTATCCTGAATGGCTCCCGGGCAGGGGCTGCGATCGACCGGCACGACTATGTCTTCAGGTGAGAGCTTGCTGGGGGGCTGGGCAGCGTGGTGCGGGGGGGGGCGTACCTGCCCCAGATGAGAGCTCGCTGGGGGGGCTGGGCAGCGGGGGGGGGGGCATACTTGCCCCAGGTGAGAGCTCACTGGGAACCTGTCTGGGCAGCGCAGCGGAGGGATGTGGGGGGGAATCGGACCTGCAGGTCCCCCAGCAACACGCAGGCCACAGGGGAGTTCGCTTAGTCGTGCACCGAGTGAGTGATGTTTGCATGAGGGCCGTGGGCTGGGGTTGTCACGTTTGCGCTGCAGGCAGAGCATAGTACAGGCAGAGCCGGAGTCTCCCCCGGCGCGAGCAGGAAGAGGGGGCAGGCTGGCCAGGGGGTGGCGGATGAAACTCGTGAGCAGGGCAGGGTCGGATGTTGGCTGGTGCTCTCTGCTCCCCATCGGTAGCTGTTTCGCCTGCTCCAGGACGGAGCCGCGGGCGCCTGGTCCCCTGGGCCGAGAGCTCGTCTGTGGCCCTCGCTGGAGAAGCCCTGTCACAACACCAGATCCCTCTGGCTCCAGCAGCCCCAGGGCGTTGTGGGAACGCTCTCTCCAGCACTGGAAGAACGTCCCTGTGGCCGAAGCTGCGCTAAGGCGGTGCGGGCTCTTTCGGCTCTCAGTCCCCGGAGCGGCCTGCAGCGCTGACTCTCCTCCCCTCCTCTCCTCGCAGGGTCAACGGGGCCCTCACCAAGGGCTTCGAAAGAGACGTGGGCCGCAGGACCTCCTTCTACGTCTTCTCCACTAACACCATGATGAATTCGCTGCATAACTACGCCAGCGATGGCTTCCGCCAGCTGCCCCAGACTCTGGTGAGGGGACGCGCCTGCCCCGGCCGTCACACGCTGATGCCGCTGGCTAGAGCCCGGGTGTCTGAGCAGCGTGAGCAAGGAGGCAGTGTGGCTTAATGGATGGAGCACTGGACTGGGACTCAGGAGACAGGGGTTCTATTCCTGCCCCAGCCACTGAGCTGCTGGGTGACCACGGGCGAGTCCCTCTCTCCCTTGGCCTCAGTTTACCATCTGCACAATGGGGAGAATGATCCTGACCTGTAATGTGTTGTGAGATCTACGGATGAACATCGCAATATTATTAATTTTATCATCTCACGCACCGCTCTGCCGATGCCCTGCACTCCCAACCCACAGCCCCTCTGCTAGCCCAGCCCTGGCCTCCCCACACTGCCTCTCCTGATGCACCTCAATATTAGCCCTGTTGTGGGGCCTATCTGAGCCCAGGCTGCCAGGTGTACTGAATGCCAGGGGTGACTCTGGGATTTCCCAGCCCCGGGCCGAGCACGGCTGCCTTGTCACCCCCCCAGGTCAGGCAGCAGCAAACAAAGAGCCCAGACGAGGGCTCCATAGGGTGGGGAAGGCAGTGCTGGGCCAGGGGCCATGACCCCATTAATCGACGTATACATTGCAACAGGAAACCAAGTACATCTTCCTCCCGGACCACGACCGAGATTACCTGCTGCTCCGGGCAGCCCTGACCCACCGCCCTGTCAACAGAGGCCCAGATGAGGGTGCTCGGTGAGTCCCGGGGCAGGGAGGAGGGTCCATGATTTGAAACAGGCTGCTTGGTTCCTGTGCTGCCCAAGGTCCGTGACATGCTCCAGGATATCTGTGCGCTCACTGCTCACCACACGAGGGGAGCTGGGTGCCCGCCATCCATGTAACGCTTGGGAAGTGGGGGCCAGGTCCCATCAGGCACAGGTAAGGGGGCAGTGTCTGTTATGGGGGAGCTGAGAGCCCACGACACTGCTGACCCAGCATTTCGGAGCCTGGTGCTGCTTAACAAAGTTTTTTGTGGGTGAATTTCCTTTGTTTAACAACCATGTGACAGAGGCCAGCTGGCAGGGGTCCCGGCATGGGGGCAGGGCTCTGTGAAGACTCCTGAGGCAAAGTGGAGCAAACCAAGGCCTGGAGATCTCTGCGCGTGGCCCAGGATAGACATGGAGGCTCTCTTGTGCAGTACAGGCCTCTGCTCTCCGCCAGGTGCCGGACCAAGCTTCCCTGCCCGTGGTGCCCCGGCGTCCGGTCGCTAGCCGCAGCAGCAGCCTGCTCTGATGCTGCCGTCGTTCAGCGAAGGGGCAGCAGGAGCCCCCGCAAACCCGCTCCTTGGGGCTCGGTTAATGTCCGCGGAGCTGGGGGTGGGAGTGCTGAGCTGGACGGGCCATTGTTCTGCTGTGACCCAAGCAGCTTGGGCAGGCGGAGGACATGCCTGTGGGGAGTCCCTTCGGGCCGGGGGGATTCTCACACCAGCGCGTCTCCTCCCCACAGGCCGGAGCGATACTTCGGGAACGACCTGCGGGCGGAGAAGTTTAAGATGTTTCACCCGGATTTTATCCGCTACATCAGGAACCGGTAACGATCCTGCGTCGGAGCCTCTGGCTGCAAGTGCTTCCCGCGGCCCTGCACTGCCATGGGGGGAGGGCTGGATCCAGGGCCCCGCAGCCCCAGAGCCCTCGAGCGCTGCAGAGACGGAGCCTTTGCCCCCCGGGGAGGCAGGGAGGGAGCCCAGCTGATCTGCAGGGCCTGTGTGGCTGGCTCGCAGGGGAGCCATCCGCCAGAAGACGGGTAACTGCAGCGGGGGGATCCTCTGTCCCAGTGCCAGGTGGGTGAATTCTCCGTGCTCCGTGGGGTGAAGGCACGGTCCCCACCAGCAGCTGTAGTCTTCCCTCTTCTCTCCTGGCTGGCAGGTTCCTTCGCTCTGGCATTTTGGACACCCCGCAGTGGAGGCTGTACCGTCCCTCCACTGGGGCAGTGATGCTGTTGGCTGCCCTCCACACCTGCGATGAGGTAGGGACGGCTAATAACCCGCTCAGGCTACTCTGCCCTGACCACAAGGCAGAAGGTGCCATCTGCTGGTCGCAGGGCACACTGCCAGCCTTAGGACGGGAGGGACTCGGTCATTTCCTCGCCCTCCCCAGCCCCGGTGCTGGACTCCTTGGACAGCAGCCACAGCTTGCCTGGCAGGCTGCGCTGGCTGCTTTAACCCCTGCAGCCTGCGTTCCCTCCGGCCTCTCTCTGGAGCCTGCTGGTCGAGCCCATGTGCCTAGCCGTGCACCCCTGTGTTGCCTGGGCCCCAGCCGTTGCATTGGCCTGCGCTCATTGTCCCGCTGCGGTCCATGCGCCGTGCCCGCTGGTGGCTGCACTGCGCAGGCCTGGTGTGTTAGCCCTGCTGCGAGCCACACGCTGCAGTTAGCGCATGTGTAGTTCCCTCATCGCTGTGGTGATGGCTCTGCCCTGGTGTGTGGCACGCGCGGTCCCCGTGTCTGGCCATGCAGCCCTAGTGCGTGGCGCATCGCTGCTGCTGCAGGGCTCCTGCCCTGCTCGCTTAGCTGGAAGCTGCAGGAGAGTTTTATCTGCACTTTCCCAGTGGGTGCAACAATCTTCCCCCCCCCACGGACCTGGCAAGACCCTCATGAGGGTGACACCCCCCACACACACATGGGAGTGGGTCAGGGGAGGCTCGTACACCGCAGGCAGGAGGTCTCTGATCAGGTTCTGCTCCACATCTCCCTTTAAAGGGCTGGGGGCGGGGTAAGGTGTTGTTTTGGCCCCTCCCCAAGTGGGATTTTAGGTGGGATCTGTGCCTGGCTGTTCAGGGCTCCTGGCAGGGTCTGGCTAACTCCACCCCCTCTCCCAGGTGAGCGCTTACGGGTTCATCACCCCCGACTACCAGGCCTACTCCGATCACTACTTCGACCTGACGCACAAGGCCCTGGTGTTCTACGCCAACCACGACCTGCAGCTGGAGATGAGCCTGTGGCAGGAACTGCACCAGAGCCGGCTCCTCACGCTGCACATGAGAGGCTGAAGATCAGGTCTGCGCTGGGCAGTGCAGAGTGAAGGGATTGACGCACCGGCTCAGACGGGACCTGGCTGGTGGGGCGCTGGGGCAGAGACACCGGCACTGCACTGGGAACAAACCCTGCGTCAAGCGTGAAGCTGGGACCTAGACCTCAGGGAAGGAAAAGCCCCGTTGGACTGTCCAGCTGTCGCCCCACTGTGCTCAGGGCAGGACGCTGTGAGCTGGGACGCGGCTCCTGCACCTTGCCTAGCGCTTTCAAGCCTCTCCCTTCGGGGTCAGAGTTCGGCTGCGCTTCACTTGGGCATCTACAATCCCCGGGCCGGATTCCCAGCTGCTGTGAACCGCTCCCTGGATGGGACAGCGGCTCAGGCTCCAGCCCTCCCCCATTCTCTTTGCATCATTTTTTAAATGTGACTTGAACTGTAGCGAGATCATTGTACCCCCAGGTATTGTGATCTCCACCTGCTCCAAACCAGCCGGCCCCAGCCAGACCTGGCGCTAGCTTGGGGGTTCTAGGTACAGGTTCCCTTCTCGGGTTGGGGCTTCCAGATCAGTTTGGAGTGGGCCAGAAGTCCTGCAACCCCACCCAGCCCTGCTAGCTCGGGAAGCCCACAGCGGTGGGCACAATGTAGTTGGATGGCCGATGCTGGCGTAGTTTTGGGTCGTAGGCTCAGCCCTGCCTTTTCATGGCAGTGTCTCTCCATCCCGTGAGCAGCAGCGTTGGCTAACTTCTAGGCCGATAGCCCATTTATTCACGTCTGAATTGGGCAATTTATACAACAGATTCTGTAGCTTTATCCTGGCTGGCTGCCTGGGACCCTCGGTGGAAACGGAGCCTGAATCGCAGGGCGGTGAGCCAGTTGTCTGCAGGGCTCCCGGGTCTGGTTTGCAGGCAGTAGTCCGGGCCCCTGGCGGGGAGGTCGGTCGGCCCATGGACTCCGTCCTCACCCACAGGTCTCCTATTCCCTTTGATGGGAGTCGTGTTCACGGAAAGGCAGCCGCGTCTGTCCTGCTAGAATGGGGCCAAGTGCTTCCTTGGGACGTTTCCCTCGAGGGAGCCAGGCGTCACTCAGCAATGGCTTTAGCCTTTCCTGCTGGCTGACCCCCGCTCCCATCTGCTGGCGCAGGCTTGGGGCACGGCTGCCCCCTCTGGTCCATGCGGCCTGGGGAAGGAGTGCAGCAGGTGTGACATTGTGAGTGTAATACAATATCTCATTGAAAGGTGACAGGGCCAGAAAGAGTTAATTAACTCAGACTGACCTGACCCCTGGCCGAACTTTAGAGACTGGTTAGGAAGATCCGTAAATGAATAGAGCTTTGAAATGCAAGTCTGCATTGTTAGAGATCTCAAGGGGAGCTGTTTGCTCAGGGCTTGTCATGTCAGCAAACAAGTCTTGTCTATTGCTTTGATTCAAAGATCAAAAAAGGAATATTAACATTTGTGATGATACTTGAGTGAAATAGTATTATTGTCTCTATGTCTCTTTGAAGGTTGTGGTAACCTGTATCTGAACTGTTTAATGGATAAATGACCCTGTGCTAATTGCTAGGGTGTTTGGGAGAAGGAGAGTTGAGCCTATTGTTTTCTCAGGCCAAAAAGCTGCTGGAAATGTATAAAAACCTTGGGACACGATCCTGCTTCATCTCAGATCTGCTTTGGGTTTCAAGAGGGAGAAACCTTAAGCCATAAGGATTGAGATCCCCAGTCACTGACTGGAGTCACCCTGAATATGGACATTGGACTATAACCTCTGGACTATTTCTAAAAGGACTTTTGGCAACTACAAGCTCATCTCTGCTGTGTCTGAACCTCAAGAATTGAATTCAAGTCTGTCTGTATATTAATCTTTTAACCAACACTCTCTCTCTTTTCTTTTTAAATAAATTTTAGCTTAGTTAACAAGAATTGTCTATAAATGTGTATTTTGGGGAAGATCTAAGTTATCATTGGACCTGGGTCTGGGGCTTGGTCCTTTGGGATCAGGAGAACCTTTTCTTTTATATGACGAGGTAAGATTTTCAGAATTTATCATCCTATGTTTGACGTGTGTGTCTGGACGGAGGCCTGAGGCTGGGCACTTTAAGGGAACTGTGTTGTTTGGACTTCTAAGCAACCAGTGAGGTTCTATAGAAGCTGTTTTGGGCTGGTTGGTAAATCTAAGTATTGGAATAACCCACCAGCGTTTGGGGTTTGTCTGCCCCAGTCTGTCTGCAGTTCACCCTGATTGAGTGACCTCAGCTGGCTCCCAGCATCGGCACAGCAGGGCAGAGACGTTTTCTGGGTAGCAGAGCAAAGACAGAACTCAGGCTCAGCTGTGTGCAACCAAACAGCCCTTGTCCTGCTCCTGGCTCGGGGCTGGCGTGGAAGCGGGGGGTTAGAGTGGACTCTGGGGGGCATCTCTGCAAGGCCCAGCACCGTGGGAGCCAGGGCCTGCTCATGCACAGGTGGAGTGGGGTAAGAGCAGGGCTGGGAGCCAGGAACACCTGGGCTGTAATGGCAGCTCTGCCATAGCCTGGTCCAGCTCAGGGAATTTCACCTGTTTTCCCAAAGTCCCCTGCTGCAGTCATGGCCTTTGGGGTTGTACGGGGGCGGAGAGCAGCCCTGAACTGCCTGCCCTGTGGTTCTGTCTGGCCCGAGGGCCCTGGCGCTGACAACAGCCTGGGGGTGCTCCTGCACCTGCTGCTACCTCACCCTAACCCCAGTGTCGAGGCAGCGTACCCCAATGGCAAAGGGGGGGTGTCGCCTGCTGTGGCGGCTAACAGCCCACTATTGCTGCCAGCGAGCGGTGCTGCTCCCTTAGCTCGAGCAGAAGGGGAGTGTCCTTTGGCCTGACAGGTTTGCACCCCGTTGGTGAGCGCTAGCCTGGCTCCTTATGCCATGTTCTTGGAGATGCTGCCCCATGTCCCTCAGGCGATGGTGTCTGGGGCCCCAGCTGTTGCATCTGGCAGATCCGGCCCGGTCCCCGCCCCAGGAATTCTGGTTCAGAGACGGATCGCCCGCTTGGAGCTGCTGGGTCCAGCCTCGCCCAGCTCCGCTCCCGTGTTCTGCACCAGGGAGAAGTTAAACTGAAGGCGAGTCCTCTCCGCCCACAGCTCTAGAGTCAGCCAAGGCGGCTCCACACGGACCTTATCCTGCTCTGGCCACATCCCTGCTGCCGTGCTCCTTGTTTGCCCCTGTGGGGCCCATCCCCGCTGGAGGAACGGGGCTAGAAAGGCCATGCGACCAGTGCAGCTACAATAAGCTAGGCCAAAGATCCCCAATTAAGGAGGCTGAAAACCAGCTTCTTGTTTAGTGGATTAGGTGGGATAACAGGACCTCTCAGCGGGGGATTAGCTGAACTGCTCCTCTGGGGAGAAGGGCAGACGCTGCCAGAGGTTTTGCAGCTTGGGGAGATTGCAGGTCAATCTGGTGTCTACTCAGGGCGGGGGCGATTATGAGCTGACCCAGCCGTATCAGCTGGGAGTCTGGAACACGTTAGCAGGCTTGGCACGGCGTGGGGGGATCTCCCCCGGCGGCTGGAGCAGAGCGCAGGGCTCTCACGCCGCGCACACTCGTCGCAGCAGGGAAGCAAGCGTCACAGTGCAGGCAGCTCGGCCCTGCGCCGTGCGCCTCACTTTAAGGACTGAGCACCCCTGGGCCTGGCCCCAGTGCTGTATGGCGCACCGGGCTGGGGGTGTCAGGGGAAGGGGTGCGGCGAATTAATCTGGACCCCTTTCACTGCAGCATTCGGGGGGTCTCCTCTTCCTCCTCTCTCCCCATCGCACCAGCACCTTCCCTGGCTCTCAGCTTCCCTCTCTGGTCCGTCCTCTCCTGGCCCAGCTTCTGCTCCGTCTCAGAACGGGCCGCAGTTGTGCTGAGCTGTGCTCGTGGGGCTCTGAGAACAGGCACTGCCCAGCGGTGCCAGGCCCTGGGACGTGTCCAGAGGGACTTTAACCCCCAGCTCTACGGCTGGTGCTGCATGCTGGGGAGGGGGGTAGAGGGGTTCACCGCAGCAGTCCAGTAGGGTTTGTGGATCCTGAGTAGGTCTCCCCAGGCCCAGAGCCAGGGGCTGGGAGCCAGGCCTCCTGGCTTCTCTCTGCCACTAACTGCCCTCTGTCCGGCCAAGCCCTTAGGGCCAGCGGGAATTCCTGCCTGAGGCTGCCATGGGTGCAGGGAGGGGGCCAGGCTCGGGGGCCGGTGCGCACTCTCTCCCCCGGCCCCTAGCTGTGCCAGCGCTGGCCAGGCGAAAGCAGGGGGCTTGGCTGCAGAAAGGGTCACAAGAGAGTCTTTATTCGGGGCAGGAAACGGACCCGATGGATGCGAACGGCACCAGGGCTGCAATGCAAGTGCTGAGGCTCCCCTGCCCCCGCACGGTGGGGCAGGGACGGGGCGGGTGCAACGCAGGACACGGCACAAGGACAGCGGCTGCAAATAGGAACTTTCTCCACCCCACACCCCCACCCTCCTGGCGCTAGTGCAGCTGCTGCCCGTGGTAGGAGGCCCCATTGGCTGTGCCAGTGGTGAACTCGCCCTTCTCTGGGCAGAGAGCAGCCAGCCGGCACAGGCAGGGCTCTCGGGACGGTGCTGAGCTGGGCCCAGTCTGAGCGGGAGGGGAGGAGCCGGGGGAAGGGAATGGATGCAGGAGGCCCAAGGCTCGGAGCCAGGTTGGGTCTGGTTTTTCTTCAGTCTTTCTGCTCCAGTCCCGGTCTGGCTGGCCCTGACGCTCTGCCGGGGTGGGAGGCCGGAGGGAGAGCGGCACCATCTCGAATGCCCCTGCTGCTGGTCGTGTGCTGGGGAGGTTAAGCTGCAGTGGGGCGGTTGTTATTTCTCAAGCCCTCCCTCTCTCCTGCCCTGGCCCAGAACTGCCTCCTACCGCTCTGGGCCTGGTATGCAGCTGGGTACCCACCCCTGTTCTCCCCTTCCCGCCAGGCCAGGTGTGGCAGCCCCTTCCCCTCCAAACTGGGGTCTAGGCGACAGAACACACAGGACAAGCACAGTGTTGCATGGGTGGCCGGCGGTGGCCTCCGCGGGGGGCTGCCCCCAAAGCAGGCAGCCTGGTGCCAGGAAGTGGGGCGCTCCTTCTCCTCTGCCTCCTGCCTTACTTCTTCTTGGGGATCTTCTCCTTTGTGACCAGGTCGGAGAACTCTGCAGGGAGACGGGGGAGAGGAGCCGTGGGTGCTGGGCCAGGCTGCCGTGTGTTTCGGGGCGAGCCGTGCTTCGAGGCCGGGGAGATGGGCAGTAGGAGACCGAACGCTGCAGCTGGCTTCCTGCGCCTTCCAGGCAGCCCCGGGAGGCCGGTGCGGGGAGCGGAGTCTCCACTGAAGGTTGACACCCCTCCCGCCCCGTGCTGCAAAGGGCAGCTCCAAAGGGGTCCCATGTTCCAGCGAAAGTGGGGGCAGGGTTAGCAGAGCTTGGATCCCCCAGGGGCAAGTGCTATGGACTCCCCGGCCGCCAGCCGGCCCCCTACCTTGGAAATCAATCCTCCCATCCCCATCTGCATCAGCCGCTTGGATTATAGCTTCAGCCTCCTCGTCTGACAAGGGCGTCGCAGGCATGGTGCTGGGCACGGTGGACAGGATGTACCTGCGGGTACATCAGGAGGCGGCTGGGGCCTCAGCTGGCCTGGGACAAGGAGGGTTTCACGGTGCCAGGCGGGGCAGAGCGACAGGTGGGCTTTGAGGGGATGGGCCAGACTCGGCCCATGGGTCCCCAGGGTAGTGTTCGATTGTCTGGGGAGGGGCTTGTTGGGCTGAGAGCTGATGGATGCCCACAGACCTTGGGAACATGGGCTGAGAGGAGACAGGGCCAGCACCCAGAGCTGCTCCCGGGCCTGCTGCTGGATCCCACCCCTGAGCCGGGGGCACCGTGGCAGCGCTTAGCCCTGGGGAGCACAGGCCTCGCGCCAGCCAGCCCAATAACGCAGCACTAGCTCCCCCAGCGCTCCCCTGGCAAGGTGGGGCACCACGGGGGGGGGCAGGTGTGTGCCCTGGGGGGGGTGGACAGGGGGAGGGAGGGTACAAGCCTCTGGCCGTTACTTGATCTCGTTCCACTCGATGAAGCCGCTGTTGTCCTTGTCCAGGAGCTGGAAAGCTTTGCGCAACTGCTCCTGCTGCTCGCTCGGTGTCTGGAACTTCCGCATGTACTCGAAGAACTTGCTGTAGTTGAAGGCAGCTGTGGGCAGAGAGGGGCAGGGGGCCCGCCCGTCAGGAAGCGGGCGGGTGGGGGGGCGAGTGGGCACCTGCCCGTCGCAGCAGGAGACAAACCAGCCGCTGCCCTTCCAAGAAGGGGCCGCAAGGCCCGGGCTCATTGCTGCTGGTTTCCAGCCCTGCAGTCTGGGATGGCCTCCCCAGGGCCCAGCTGAGCCCCTTCAACGCCTTTGAATTCACTGGCCGAAAAAGGAGAGCTGGGGGACAAACCCCTGCCCCTCCCAGAACCGGGGCTGCATCTGCATGAGCCTCCCCCCGCCATGCACCCGGGGCCCGGGTCGGAGCCAGCCTCAAGCCCAGGGCGGGTAGGGCCCGGCCCCTCCGTACCGTGATGTCTCATCTCCGAGGGCAGCAGGTCAATATCCTTGTCCGTCAGAGACGTTCCCAAGGCCAGCGCCATCTTCTTGATTTGGCAGGAAAAATTCTCCTCCATCCTGTCCCCTGGCGAGGAAAGGGGAGAGCTGAGCCGAGAGCCCGGGGGCTGCGTGTCCACGGGAGGACGCAGGTGTTGTGTGTGTGGATGGGGATGTTCTCCGGTGCTCCCCTTCGGGGAGGCCACGTAACCCGCTCTCGCCCATTCTCCAGCACCGGGGAGCCGGGGGCTAGTGGAGGCCTCAGGTTAAACTCCTGGGGACACTGGACTGGACCTGCCCCTCCTCCCCCCGCTGCTTGTTAGTCTGCAGAAGGCTGGTAGAGGGTTTAGCGCTGGAGAAATACCCCAGGCTGAGCGCCCCGGGGCCCAGCCCCCCCATGTATGCAGGGCACCAAATCTGCACCCACAGCGCCTCCTCACTGAGCCTCAACCCTCTGTGGCTACTTGCCTTGGGCTGAGCAGAGCCCACCCCATGAGGGAACAGCTTGCCCTCTCAGGGAAGACGCTCCAGCACTGCCTGTGTCCGGGGCTGACAGCTCGCTGGCGCGCGTGGCGCTGAGACCTGCCAGGCTGCACCACGCAGCTCTGCTGCCCCACGTCGAGCCGCTGCGTAGCTCTGTCAATGCACCGTGAGCCATCCAGCGCCTCTCCCAGCAGGGCTCCTCTCTGCCCTTCCAAGCCAGGGCAGGTGGACAAACAGCTGCTGAGACCCTGCCAGGAGCCAGGCCCAGGCCTGCTGCACGGGGGCTAGCCAGAAGCCAGGTGTTTGGTGTTCCATGCCCCTAGCCCCAGCTGCTCTCCAGTGCGGGCAGGCCAAGGGCAGCCCTGCCTCTGTAGCGCTCTCGGCCCCGAGAGCGGCTCTGTCTCAGCGCAGGAGGGAGCATTCAAGCCCTCTGAGCCCTTCCCCTGACCTGTGCGTGGAGGTGACACATCTTCCCCAGGTCCATTGTCCTAGCACCCCCAACCCGGCACGGCAAGATCATCCTGGAGACCAGCACTCGGAGGGGACTGGTGCATGGGCACCGACGCCTCCTGGAGAAGCAGCGGGCATCTAAGGAGGTGCCCGGTGGCTGTGCCTGCCAGCTAAGCCAGCCCATGGCAACAGCCATGCTGGGGTGGGCTCTGTCAGGGCTCCCAGCCGCAGCTCTAACTCAGCCCCCATGCTCCCTGCTTTTGGATGCAGGGTTTCCCCATGACAGTCACCGGGAGTCCCACAGGTAAAACCTCCCAGGGCGCTGGCACTGACTCCCCCTTTGTCACTGTTAAATGTGGGTACAGGGGGGCCTCGGCTGCTGGTGAATCCGCCACAGGGCTGGGCGCAGGCCAGGCGTCTCCTAGCTGAGCTCAGCTATGCTGGGTGCAGGGGGCGTTTGTGCTGAGTGTGATGTTACACCCCATAATGCTTTATAGAAATATGCTTATGAGTGTAAATATGACACAACTGGAACATGTTTTATGCTAGATATGCCACATCTTTGCAAAGGTTATGTTCTGCTGAATGTAGTCATCCTATTCGTATGCATGTGTCATTTTTATATCTGAAGTTATGAGCGTTGGCTCTGTGCTTGTATTTAAAGGGTTTGCCGTAGGAAGCACCTAAGGCAGATTTGGTCAACATAATATGAAGGAGTTATTCAAGTAATTGGGAGTACGTGGCTAACAATGGACCTTGGGAGATGCCAGTCCACGTCGGAGCTTTCCTGGGAACGCCTGCAAAAAGCTGAATCATTCATAGACATGTGACTGCAAAACTCCATCTTGTTGAGGAGATTTTACACAGGAGAGGAGAGAGGTTTCTACCCACAGGAAAAAGACGATATAAGCCCCTGGAAACCCCTCCATTTTGTCTTCAGCTGGCTCAAAAGGTAACCTCTACTCCACCCCAAAGAGATGCCTAAAAGAAACTGGAACAAAGGCCAGTAACTAAGGGGGTGTGAGTGATTGCTGGACCCAGACTAAGAAGGAGTCTAGTCTGTAAAAGAACCTTATTGGAACATCTCTGAGGGTGAGGTTTACCTGCATTTAGTTTCCTACTGTATTAGGCTTAGACTTGCGTGTTTTGTTTTATTTTTCCTGGTCCTTTACTTTGTTCTGTCTGTTATTACTTGGAACCACTTAAATCCTACTTTTTATATTTAATAAAATCACTTTTTACTTATTAATTAACCCAGAGCAAGTATTAATACCTGGGGGAGCAAACAGCAGTGCATCTCTATCAGTGTTATACAGGGCAAACAATTTATTTGGGGTTTGGATCCCACTGGGAACTGGGTATCTGGGTGTTGGAGACAGGAACACTTCTTAAGCTGTTTTCAGTTAAGCCTGCCGCTTTTGGGGGACGTGGTTCAGACCTGGGTCTGTGTTTGTAGCAGGCTAGTGTGTCTGTCACAACCAGGCAGGGCACTGAAGTCCAAAGCTGCCAGGGATAACGGTCTCAGAGGTAGTCTCAGCACATCAGGTGGCAGTTCCCAAGGGGGTTTCCGTGTCCCAACCCGTCACACTGAGAATCTCTGACTCCTCCCAGGTGGAACAAAGAGGGTCTGGAGGGGGGGTCGGCATGTTCCATGATTTACCAGGCTGTTTCCCACCCCTGGGATCCCAGCCAAACTCCACACCCCTCTGTTGTTGGCCTGGTGCAGAGCTGGGAACCCTCTGGCACTATGCAGTTTTGCACACTGATAGCGTGACTCTGGCACACTCACACCTCCAGGCACTCTCAGTGCCTCCTGGGGGGATCTGCAGCACATGCCGTCAGGGCCTGGGCCAGAATGCGGGCAGGGAGGGGGGATTTTTCTTGTTCTGCCCGGGCTAGTTTAGAAGCTTGTGTCCCTGCTGAGCTGGTCAGATGGACTGAGTTCTCCTGGCACGTTGGGAGGGTTCCTTTTACTTGTGACCTTTCATGGCAAGTCGACACGGTCGGGCACCCCCTCACCCAGCTCACCAGGGCCCCTGCACCGCTTTCCCCAGGAGCGCGATACCCCACACAAGCCCCCTGCCCGGTTTGCTCTCGGCACAGGGACCAGAGGGACAGTCAAACTGCCCCCTTCCCACCAAGGAGCCATTTTCTTGGCTCTGGCGTTTCCCTTCGCCCGCTGCAGCCCTGTCCAGCATGGGCTCTCGGCGCACTCTGTGGGCATTAGTTCATGGCACCTCTCAGCCTCGCGCTGGGATTTCTAGACCTGTTACAGCTGAGCAAACGGGGGCCAGAGGGGGACGATGCCTCACCTACAATGTGAGCTGTGAGTAGAACCCAGGCGTCCTGGCTCCCGGCAGAAACCCACAGACCAGCTGGGTCAAAGTCCGGGCTGACTTACCCCAGTGCCAGCCCATAGGAGGGCAGCGGGCATCAGCCCTGCCTCTCCCGGGCGGGTAGGATGTCTCCCACTGGGGTTATGATGTTGGTTGTTGATGGGGTCCCTCCATGAGCTCTTCTCTGTGCCCTCCGCACCGTGTCCTTGCTATGGGGACTGGCACCAGCTGCAGCGACAGACCCCAACAAGGACCCTGGAAACCGTCCATCACCCCCGCCCTGCCAGGAATCCTGCTCAAAGGGCAGAACCTCAAGCCCCCCTCCTTCCCCATGGCAGCTCGTGTATTTATTTCTGGGGGGGTCGCATGTTGTTTTGAAGAAGGCGCCAGCCTCTCTGGGACTCTTCTATTCACAGGGCAGCGTCTTGTGATGCGACTCCGCTCTAGAGTTACACTGAGACGAAATAGTTCAGCCTTCCCAGCGGACTATCCGGTTCGTGGGGCCAGTGCAGCCGGCAACTATTTATGACTGGCAGGGGCCCGCCCCACTGGCTCCGGCCCCTTGGCTGTGCCGCTGGCCCTGGCCCGCAGCGAGCTCCTGGTGTGCCAAGTGGCCAGGCGCCCCAGCGCGGGGATGGACTGACATTTGAAAGGGGGAGCGAAATCTTGGCCTTGCTGAGCCCAGACGTCACTGCTGACCCAGCACGAGTGCCGGGGGGACCCAGGGGAAGGGCCCAGGCCAGGGTCCGGCACAAGCCCTGAGTCCTTGTGCTGCCCAGGCTGTATTCCCTCTCCCCCGGCACAAGGCCCGTGGCCCACTGGGACCCCAAGGGCTTTTGCATTCACCTTCTCTTCCTCTGGGGACTCCTGTGTTGTATTTACTTAGCATTCCAGTCACAGCGAGGGGGTTGGGGGAGAGTGATCCCCTGTCCTGGGCTTGGGGACCCTTAGACTTTTAACTTTAACAGTCCAAAACAAAATCCCCACTCGGCAGCTCCCCCGAACTGTACCAGACCCAAGAGCTCAGCCAATGCCCGCCTGGGCTCTCCCCGTCCGTCCCCCCCGTCCCTGGCAGCACGCTCACAGGGTGACTCTAACCAGGCAGGCTGCAGGCTGGCCCCTGCGTGTCCCAGGGGCCCATCGCCCCAGATACCTGGCCTCCCCTGGGCTGGGCGGCCTCTGACGCCCACCAGAGAGCTGCCCCTAAAGTCCTGCGTTCACCATCAGAGACGTGTCCTTCCCACTGGGCTCAAGGACTAACCCTGCGGCTGTGCGCTCTGCAGCCTTCTCCCTGACGGTGGCTGTGCCCCTAAACCAGGAACCGCCACCCAGTTCCCAGTGACCGTGGAGCACCCGGCCCCTTGCGGGGACAGAGCCGGGAGAGTCATGCCCAGACTTTGTGGGCAGCGGGTGCCTTGCTCAATGCACTCAGGCCCTGTGTGACTGGCGGGCGCCTTCATCATCACCTCCCTCCTCCATCTCCCCCTGGGGCTGGCCAGGTCATTCCCAGGGAGAGCCGGGGGCTCTTTCCAATCTGACCACTCCCTGGTTTCCATGCAGGGTTTACAGCTGATGCCTCGTTCTTCACCAGCTTCCTTCTCCTCTGGGTCTCCGGCTGGCACTTACCTGGTGCAGGCTTCGTGGCAGGCTCCTTCCTGAACAGCCCTCAGCAAGTTCTCCTTGGGCGCTAGGCGTGTCCCCGGGTTTTATAGGCACACGCTTGGGCTTGCTATTTAGGGAGTGCTGCACCTGTCGGCCACTGCAGCCCTCCTGGGCCCTTTCAAGACGCTGGCAGCAAGCGGCTCGGATTATCTTGGCATAGCTTAGCATTAGCAGAGCCTCATTAGCAGCTGGCATCTGAGCACCTGCGGAGGGGGCAGGACGCTGGCCATAGAGCGGCAGGAGGGGGAGTCTCCAGAACAGATGTCTAGTCCTGAAAACCCTCCCTCTCTCCAGGAGCAAGCAAAGCCCCCCGCACTGAGGTGACCGGGGAGGGCCGACTTTGCAGAAGCTCATGCACAGGGATGGGCAAACTACGGCCCACGAGCCGTTTTAAGCCGGCCCGCGAGCCATCATTGACTCACTGTGTAACCTCGGTCAAATTGCACTTCCTCTCTGGCCTCAGTTTCCCCGCCTGAAAAACAGGCATAGTAATACTCCTACCTTCCTGGCATGCATGCATATGTATAAAGAGGAGCGCACAGTCTGGCATGTATAATGTGTAGGAGTGAGGCAGGCTCGAGGGAGGGGGCGAGAGAAAATGCCTGCATCACAACTGTGTGCACTTTTGGGGGCAGGGACCGGTTGCATTCCGGTTTGTAAAGCACCGTGCAAGTGCACACCACAGGATAACGGTGCCTTCAGCGTCGCTGTGAACTGCTCCGGATTTAGCCCAGTTACGCTCAAGCCTGATCTTTGAGAATTGTGGGGGAAAACCCGTCGCTGGGTATTCGAGCAATGTGTCACCACTGCACATCCTGAACCCGAGTCAAAGGGCACCTGCCTGGCACACACCCACGGCGTTGCAGCCTCACCTGTCAGCAGGTGCAAACTCCCCTGCATTTGCATGTGCAGCTGCTGTTGATATGTGCATGCAAACGTCTCCAGGAGGGTTAGCGGCCCTTAGAAAACGTGGCTCCATGAGCACAAACTCTGCAAGTGAGTGAGAAACCAACAGCTTTTTCTCTGTCTGTAAGGACGTGACTGTGATTCCAACAGCAGCTCTCCTGGCTGGGGCCCTGCTTGGAAACCAGGGTGAATTTTACTAACACCCCCCCACCCCAACTCCTTTCCGCTTCGGAGGAATATTCTTTTGATGTGCGTTGTGCTCTCTGCTCTTGTTCAGCCTGTGTGCTGTGCAACCACTCTCACAATCCTCCATGCTGGTTACAAGGGGGAATTGTGCTGAGCAGAGCTGGGTACAAAGCAATGTAATCTCCAGTCCCAGGGAGAAAGCAAATGAGCTCTGAATGATGCGGCTGCCTTCTCGGAGAACATTTATTTGCAAGAAGACTTTAATTTCTCCAAGCCGGGATCTATTTGTGGCCGCGCGACAGCGGCAGCGCAGTGTTCTTTGCAAGCTCAGGTCTTCTAATCAATTAACGGTGCACGTAAATTTGGCTTTCAATATTAAAAGTGCAGGAAAGGATGTTCCCTGCTGTGCTAAAAGCTCAACCTCCCAGCATGCCGCTAGCACTGTGTAGCCATGCTAACCTACCCTCCTCCGACGCACGCTTCCAGTCGTGATGTTGGGGCAAACGGTGTCAGGGAGTCCCCGGGCGATGCTCTGGGACTGCTCCCCACAAAGCCAGGCAGGACTTTGGGGAACCTCCTCTCCCTCGGAGCGGACTGTCTTCAGGGCAAGAAGCTCACACGGCTTCACCTCCTGGGTCTGACCTTGGCGCATTCAGCATATGCCCCTCTGAGCGCTTCCCACAGCGAGTCCGCCCAGGCGGGGTCCTGGGGAAGCCAGAGGTCCTGCACCCCCACTTCGCAGTCAGACGTGACTCTCAGCCAGCCAGTAAAGCAGAGGTTTATTAGATGACGGGAACACGTCTAAAACAGAGCTTGAAGGTCCAGCGAACCGGATCCCTCTGCCGGGTCCATTCTGGGATCTGGCGAGCCAGACACCCCCGTCTGCCCTCACTTTCCGTCCAGCTCCATCTCCTCTGCTGAGTTCCTTTCCTGGGCCAGGAGGTCATCTGACCTTAGGGTGACCAGATGTCCCAATTTTATAGGGACAGTCCTGATTTTTTGATCTTTTTCTTATATAGGCTCCTATTACCCCCCACCCCCTGTCCCGATTTTTCACACTTGCTGTCTGGTCACCCTATCTGACCTCTTTGTTCCCCCACACCTTTAGCATCCCTTGCAGGAGGGAAGGGCCCGGCCATTAGTTGCTAGGCGACAGAGTGTCGGTCAGAAACTGAGGCACCCACACAGTATTCAGAGGAAACATTAAGAACAGTCCCACTTCGTCACACTGGGCATGTGAGACCTAGCGAGCCTGGGCACCAGGGGAGCAGCTAGTGGGTCACCAGGACCTGGGGAACATTAAATCATTTGCCGATCAAGGGAGGTTTCCTCCTAGGCCTTCAGCTGTCTCAGTAAATGTCCAGGAGGCAGGGAGGGGGAAGGTGCACCTCTAGCCAGGCACAGCCTCCCCCTGGGCTTGTTGCAACACCATTGCTTGGGAAAATAGGGCTGTCTCTTCGGTTAGGTCACGCCCCTGGCCTAGAAAGCGGGGGGAGCCCCTCTGGCTGCCCTCGTGAGATGAGAGCCTTTCGGCCGCGTCCCCAGGGGATGCTGGGTCCTCAGATCATTCCCCTGCACCACTAGCTCCTGCCTGGCCAGCTGGGTGGCACTTTGCTGAGCTGGGAGCCATCTTGCCTCCTGGTGACGCCGTGAATCCCATCTCTGTTCAGCGAGAGCAGCTTTGCTGAGCGTGGAAGCGGCCGCTTTCAAATGACTCCGAACGCTCTCGTCATCTTTTAGTACGATGCTCTCCAAGCACTTTGGACACCAATAAAAAGAACTTCATGTGCTCTCCCTGCTCTGCCTTTGTGACGCAGCTAAAGATCATCCCCCCTCGTAGACAGGGAAACTGAGGCACGGGTGAAGGTGACGTGACTTCCCCAAGGTCACACAGCAAGTCAGCGGCAGGGCTAGGAACAGAAGCCAGGACTCTCGATTCCTCTGTTTTCAAACCAGTGGAAAGGCACAAATGTCCCGTGAGGAATCCAAACAGCACTGGGACAGCTGAGCTGAATGCTCTGTGCACCAAGGCCAAGTCTGGGTCCGCTGCAGCCACGCAGCCCTGCCAGACGAGACGCTCTCCTGCAGGAGATGCCTCCAGCGCCGAACCAGGGCTGCGCTGGGACTGCTGCCAGTCGGGCTCTGGTGGGATCCGGCTCCCATTGTAGCCAAAGCCCCCGGGCTCCAGGCAGGCGCCCGTGTCTGTGTTTGTTCTGTTCATCTCTGTTTGTAGCTAGGGGTTCTGGGGTTGAAATAACATGAGATCGGGGCTCGTCAGTCTCTTGGGGTGGACACAGCCGGGGAGCCCAGATGCTGGATCGTTCTGGTGCACAAAGAGATCTCGAGTGCAACGCCTGGGTGAGACGTGGCCCCAGGGCTCAGCTAGTGGGGTGTGCTGGCGCTGCCCCAAGCGTGGGGTGGGGGTGGGGGCTGCACGTGTGAGAGAGCGCTGGGGGAGAGCGGGTGCCAGCCGGGGAATCATTTCAGAAAAAACTGTTGGGGGGCAAAGCAGTGTCAGCCTATGGAGCATTATATGTGATGATATCCTGCAACGTGGGGCGGGGGGGGGGGGGGGGGGGCGTATAAGCCCCTGGAAAGGGGGGGGGGGGGGGGGGGGTAAACCAATGCGGGGGGGGGGAACTGCTCCCTAACAAATGAGCCCCTGGGTGTGAGTAGGGTGGGGGTGGGTCTGTGCACGGCTGCAGGACAAATGGCCCCGCTTGTGATTTGACTCCCGAGTTTAAAACAAATAATAGATATATATTTTTTCATGCAGAGCCCCGAGTCAGTTTACTGCATCCCTCCCCCCTTCCCTGCACTGCCCCCCATCTCCTGCGCTAGCCCCCCCTCTTCTGCACTGCCCCCCATCTCCACCCCTGCACTAGCCCCCCCT